>NC_141905.1:26989090-27292121 GCF_057802395.1 Ceratotherium simum simum
ACACATTCATTGATAGACCTGGCACATATAAACATATAACATCTTAAAGGAAAACACTTGAGGTACATAAACCAGCTTCATCCTAATAGATATTGAGGGTTATCACTACTCTTTTGCTTCTACAAAAATGTAAACAGGTACATTTGCATGTGCATATATACCTGTAGGATAAATTCCTAGATACGAGATTGCTGGGTCACAGAACAAGGGCATTTTTGACTGCATGAGGTTGTGCCACTGTATATTCTTAACATATTTTAACAAATTTTTTTCCTCGCCAATTTAACTGTTGAAAACTATACCATATTTTAACTTAAATCTGTTTTTCAAATCAACTCTTAAAAAATAGATTCCAAGAGCCAGCCCTGATGGCCTAGTGGTTAAAGTTCAGCATGCCCTGCTTTGGCAGCCCAGGTTCGGTTCCTGGTTGTGGAACCACACCACTTGTCTGTCAGTAGCCATGCTGTGGCAGCGGCTCACACAGAAGAACTAGAAGGACCTACAACTAGAATATACAACTATGTGCTGGGGCTCTGGGAAGGGAAAAAAAATGGATTCCAAGATCATATTTTAAGTCACAAAGGAGTAATTTTCCTTATCTTCTAGTATATGATAACACAAATAAAGCTATGCCTCCACAACCATCCACAATTCATGG
Organism: Ceratotherium simum simum; assembly: GCF_057802395.1. Taxonomy (NCBI): domain Eukaryota; kingdom Metazoa; phylum Chordata; class Mammalia; order Perissodactyla; family Rhinocerotidae; genus Ceratotherium; species Ceratotherium simum. Next base: position 26,989,749 of record NC_141905.1, read on the forward strand.
TTAATCAAAAACCAATGTTCTTATGCATCTTCACAATCTTTACATTGGAGGAGAAAAACCACACAAAGGCAAAAGCACTAGCAGAAGGACAGAGAGAACAGTAAATGAAACTCTACTCTCCTATCCAATGATCTTTCAGGATCAGCACATTAAGAACATCATCCTCACAACAAAAAGTTAATGAAAACATGATTATAAGAGGATTGCACTGTGTACATGTGTGTTTAAGAAAATAAGGGGTGTGTAATAACTTTTGAGACCATGAGTTAAAAGGAACTCTCCAAAGTAAGTTTGACAGATCACTGAAACTTACGAGGTCACAGAAATATTTTGCCAGCCCATAAAATTTCAGTACTCCTTTCCATATTCAGTGTCACAATAGAGAACAATCCAAAATCAGTTTGAGTACAATCTGAGAACAATCTGAAAACACTCTTGAGCACAGACTCATCTACAGAATTGTATCAGTATTGTCAGGCATGGTTTTTCTTCCTCCTTCCTTCCTCCCTCTTTCCACCATCTGTTCTTTCTAATTACCTACCATATCTTTATTTTGAGGGCCTGGCTTACATGATACCGCTGATAGTCATCTCTAAATTATTCAGATGATTTTGAGGATAGCTGGGAGGGAGGGGGTTAGGAAATGATGTACATCAGTGCTTCTCAAACTTTAATATACAAACAAAACACCTAGAGATCTTGTTAAAATGCAGATTCTGATTCAGCAGCTCTGGGATGGGGCCAAAGATTCTTCATTTCTAACAAGGTCTGCGGCGATCCTGATGCTGCTGATCTGTGGCCCACACCTTTGAGTAACAAGAATATGGACACTTTTAAAAAGTAACTCCAGGGCCGGCCCCGCGGCTTAGCAGTTAAGTGCGCGCGCTCTGCTACTGGCGGCCCCGGTTCAGATCCCAGGCGTGCACCGACGCACCGCTTCTCCGGCCATGCTGAGACTGCGTCCCACATACAGCAACTAGAAGGATGTGCAGCTATGACACACAACTATCTACTGGGGCTTTGGGGGGAAAAAATAAATAAATAAACAAATAAAATCTTTAAAAAATAAAGAAATAAAAAAAAGTAACCCCAAAATTACTCACATTCAACTTTGACATATGTTTTACCATTTCAATATGAGGATTCACCAAAGAGCAAAACCGTGGAGTTAATGCACAGGAGGAGCTATTGTAATAGTAGTAGTTGGTGTGTAGCAGTTGTAGTAAATAGCAGTAGTAGCAGCAGTAGCAGCAGTAACAGTAATAATTAGCAGCAGCAAACATCTGAAGAGCACTTACTATGAACATATATTCAGGTAAGCACTTCACTGATCATTTAAATGCCAGAAGGTAGGTACTATTATCTCCACATTACAGATAAGAAAACCAAAGTTAACTTTCCCAAGATGGTTAGCCTCCAGGACCACTGCAGTACCCTGTCTCCAGTTATCAAGGTCACCATGACTATATTGTTAGTAATGGACGTCATCATTTCTCAAGTTGACACATAGGAGGGGGCAATTGTTTAAAGGCCTTATTTTCTAGCTCCTATAAAGTCTAGCTTAGATAAATAAATAGACAGATCATTGTAACTAATCAGTCTGGGTCAAGGTCAGGTAGAATTTAAACCTATTATTTGACACTACAGACAATCTACCCTTGGATAATCAAGACTGGCTGTACAGTCAGAGGCCATAGAGATGATAATGTTGTTGTTTTAAATCTCTTGGCTTTATTGGTTAACTAAGGAAGGTGTGATAGAGTGGAATAGCTTGCTTTTGAAGTTATCTGATGACTAACTTTGGTTACAATATGAGTTCCAGCATATTTGGCTTCAAAGCTACATTTTACGCTTTTTAGAGATCAAGCTAAACATACAGTTCTCAGTCACAAAGCCCTGTAGAGTAACCCGATCAGAGCAGGGGCACTTTAACTCACTGCCAAATAAAAAGCATGATCGCCTTATTCCACACACACAAATACTATTCTAGGATAGGCCAATTAATCATGAATATAACTTTTCAGACATTACATAATTTCACATAGACTTGCTTCTAATGCCTGCCAAAGAAAACAGCAATTTGTATCACTAGGAATAAATCTACACTTGAAAAGAAATGAAAGTTACAAACGTGAAACAGTATAACTCTGGCCACCTCTTTTCATGCCACCCTCCCTCATAATTTCTCTACTAATTTTATTTCACAAAACCGGCATTAATAAAACAACCTAAAATGATATAAGCAGTAAAATTACATAACTAAATGAAAATAGAGAAATCCAAGTAATTTTATACCTATAAGAGTAGTAACCTCTAAGATATGATTAATGGCACTAAAAAAATATATAATAAAGTTGTATGCACACTGCATACTTCTGGGTCCTCCAATATTACACAAAAAACACTAGTATATTACATCATTTATTATTATTTTTAAAGGATTTCATTTTCCTATCTAAAACTAATCCTATTTTCTAAATAAATGTTTCACTGATACATCCCTGGTAAATCAGGAATAAGTGATTAATTTGAAAGCAATCCACCAATATCTACAGTCAACATTTTCAAATATAAATAATCAACATAAGCTTGGTAAGTAGTCTGTTTAGAAAATATTACCTGTCAGCCCAAGATTACCTTCAGCATGTTTACAAAATTCCTTAATATTGACAAGCAACAAAACTAGGAAAACAAAAGCAATTAATTATCCTCATGCTATATGGCTGTGAAGATATATCAGACTTTAAAGGGGGTATGCATAAACTCATGACAGATTTATTTGAATAGTGCCCTTCTACAGTCATTTTTAAAAAGTGTTCTCCTTCACACTACCCTTTTTAAAAAAATTAATTTCTCTTTCATTTACTTAAAATTGGGTGGACTAGTGGGGTTTGTCCAGTGGCATACTGGTTAAGTTTGCACACTCTGCTTTGGCAGCCTGGGGTTCGCGGGTTCTGATCCCGGGTGTGGACCTACACACCTTTCATCAAGGCATACTGTGGCTGCGTGCCACATACAAAATAGAGGAAGACTGGTACAAATGTTAGCTCAACGACAATCTTCCTCAAGCAAAAGGAGGAAGATTGCAACAGATGTTAACTCAGAGGCCAGTCTTCCTCAACAAAAAAAAAGTTGATTCTTAAAAGAAAAAAAAAATTGGGTGGACTAGCGCCTGCTTTTGAAACTTTCTTAAGGAAAATTTGTCACCATGATCATTATCAAGCAAAAGTATGCAAGTGCCCATACATACATAGGGGCTCTGGTGCTTTTAAACCAAGACCAAACCACTAACAGCAGATCTTTAGTAGGTATGCAGAAACAACTGGTACCGTGCTTCACAACCTTTGTTTAAACTCTTGCCTCACCAGCCAGGATTTTGTTCAACTTTATGTGTTTTGCATTTAAAATATGTATTTTTGATATTCTAAAAAAGAAATTATATCACAATTCTGAATGTTTTTCCAAACTATGTAACTATGTATGCATATGCAGATGTGTGGACGCACATGTGCGTGTGTGTGTGTGTGTGTGTGTGTATAAACACGGGAGTGTGCTCTTCATTCTTTCCCTCCAGCTAATAAATAAAAATAATAACAGCTAATATTTATTGTATGCTTACAATGTGCCAGGTATTGTGTGAAGTGCTTATGTTATTTCAACAATCCCAGGTTGGTGTTATTATTGTCCCAGTCTTATTAAGGAGGAAACTATGGCACAGAAAGGTTAAATAACAGGCCCAAAGGAGCATAGCTGCAAGCAGCAGAGCTCAGATTCCAAGTCAGGTGGTTGACCTCAGAACCTGCTTTCTTCACTCCTGTGTGAGTCTCTAAATTAGGAACAGTAACCAGAACAGGGATGGGATATACTGTTATTAACACATAAGTCAAGGGCAAGGGTCATTTTGGAAGTTGGAAGCAGAGGTGAGTTTATAATGGGGGTAGGTATTAGAGGAAAAAGCTATGGGAGGTCTATTATTGTCAGAGTAGACGAAGAGGAGACCATCAGCAATTCTCAGCTTAATTCAAAATGACTTTTACAAAGATGGGATTTCAGGAGTTATTTAGAACAGAAGAAAAAAGGACAGTTTGTTGAGAAGAGAGTCTAAGAAAATGATAGTGCTTGGGAGATGGCTCAAAAGACTAATGTAATGAGTTCACAAGGAAGGTGCTACCTAGAGGAACTTAAAACAAATGGAGAGAGAGAAGGCTGGGGACCTAAGCAGCAGATGAGGGAAATGAGATAATCCAGAGCCTGCTGGTGACTGGCTTTGATGTATGGGGTGAACAGCTAGAGTAGATGCAAAAGGAAATGAGAAGCCACGTAAAGATTTAAGGAAGGGGCTGGCATGGTCAGGAAGTCCACACAGCAGGAGGTAATAACAGCCCATTCTAGGAACTTGGAAGAGAAGGAAAGGAGAAGAGAACAACAGGCTTAGAAGCTACAGAGTTGAGTGGATTTCATGATGATTTCTTCAAGACTGGTGTTATTCTGGACAAGTCTGTATGCTGAGGGAAAGAAGTCAGCCAGAAACTGCTCTAAATACAACAAAGTCTTCAGAAAAAATTGCCAAGGCAAAAAACTTCCTAGTGACTCTGTCAGTACAGCTAATTGCCTGGCAATTACTGGCCATGATCATAACAGAAATTGCAGACATTTAAAAACTCTTACACTGTGAGGAACTACGCCTCAAAGCCCTTGAGATTTTTATTAGTATTTGGGCATGCTCTGAGCAAAGTTCTCTACCCATGTCACCAGAATAAAGATGATAATTTTCCAAAGAAAATTGTTACGCTATCTCTTCCATTAAACCAGTTATCCTCAGTGAAGATGTACATATGAATAATTTATATTCACCTGGAATGGTTAACATGAGCATACTGTTCCAAAGACACAGCTTGTTTTCTTAACAGTCCAGATCATAGAAATTCCTAACAGTTATTTTCATTTAGTTAAAGGGATAAAATACAAACATTTACGGGGGAAAAACAACTTTAGTAGCTTATTGATTTAACTTTAGGAGTATTTTACAACTGAGTCCTTTTTAACAGCATACAACCAGGGGCATATGTCTAATCAATACTGAACATCTACCTTGCAGTTGGGGCTCATGAATTAATCAACATCACTCAAACTCAAACCATCAGGCAAAAATCAACAGTGACCTACATCTCTTTGAACACCGTAGAACCACCCACAATGTTATCATTTACGATAATGACAACAAACTCAAACCCTAACTGCAAGCACCCAAACTAGTGTCTCCACTCGTGAGTTATATATTTCTAGGTTCTCCTTTTTTCCAAGGAACTAATAGCAGGAATTAAGGTTGTCACATGCAACACTGCCTATATTGCTGTATTAGCCCCATCATGTAACAATACAAACCAAAAGCTATAGAAAGGGCAGTGGATAACCTCAAGGCCACACAGCAAAATTAGGGGGTATGGGGAATCTGGATCTCTCCACCCGATTCAATAGTCTATTGTTAGGCAAAGTAACCTGTTTCCCAATCAGCATGTGAAACAACAGAGGAAAAAACGGTGTGTAAGCAGAAAGTCTTTCCTCATGAGCTGCAAATTATATAAAGAAGGTTTTGTTTCTAATTATGGTCATATAATTACAGACACTTTAAGAAGAGCCTGTTTGTTCTCCCTGGTGTGAGCAACTCACTGATTTAGGCTCTCTTGAAGCCAGCAGCCAAGTGGCAGTGGCACAGATCCAGGAGCTCCTGGAGGAGAACAGATGGACAGCTATCCTATAAAAAGAGCTCCCTGATGTCACCAAGCAATGAGATGTGAGAGCTGGATAACCATACCATCCTCATTCAGGTATTACATGTATAAAATGAAAGGGTTCACAGCATAAATAGATATTTTTCTCACTGGGGAGCAGACAATACCATGGTTGGTCTCCCATTCTCTCTCATTTTCTAATGAGGCCTTCCCAAGGCTTCCTATTTAGCATAAATCTACTTCCTCTAAGGATTATTTTTTAGTTTACCATGTAGTTTGGTTAAGAGAAAATTCATATTTCATCAAAGTTTTCAGAACATTACAGCAAGTTTCTGAAAGGTTGTTGACCCACATTCTAGTAAAGGAATTAAGGGCATAGAATTTGGAATCAGACTCCCTGGGTTTGATCCCTAACTCTACCATTTTCTAGTTGTGTGACCTTAGCCAAGTATTTGACTCCTCCTTTAGTTTCTACATCTGTAAAATGAGAATAACGATAGTTGAGTGAATTTCACGAGATCACATATTTAAAGTGCTTAAAAAAGCATATAGCACGTGGTAACTGCTTAAAAGATGTCAGCAGCTATGAGTTTTGTATTAGATGTAGATATTTTGGCCAATCAACATTTTTTTCAGCACCTGCTACTTACTTCAACTGTACAAGAGCACAGACTCTCTATCTACTATGCATAATTCCACAAACACACGTTTCTTTCTTCAATAGTATATTCTGTGGAAAGTTGGCAAGTCACACTCTCAAACGTCAGTTCCTCTATCCCTTTTAAAACAAAGGAATGGTGAACAGTTTTGAAAATTAAACATGTCAAGAATTGTCACATGTCAATTATATCTCAATAAAACTGAGGGAAAAAAAGAATTGTTCTTTGTTTATATAAGTTCATTTGGCTAAAGAAATATTTGAGCACTTACATACAGGGCACTATATTTGATTTTAAAATTCAGGCTTTTCAAGTTTTATTTCATTAAAATTAGATAGAACATAAATTATCAATAGAAGTATAAAAGTTGGGTAGAGTCAATCCATAGGGCTTCTATAAGGAGGTGAATTTTGATGTAAATTTTAAAATGAAGGGTGGGAGAGAACAAACGGCAGAGGTGAAGGACAGTAGTCAGGGGTGGAAAGGGGAGGGTGGCGGCTGTGACGATTAAAATACACGGACTTGAGCAAAGATTCATGTAGGGACAGGAAAAGAAAGGAGGTCCTTTAGATGGAGAGCCAACTTGGCAAGAGCCTCAAATTAAGAAAAACAAAGCTCTCCTAACTGACCACCATGTGACGGCCTCACCACTCCAGAGCTCTTTATTTCCCCACAAAATGCTTAACACTAGTGGCTAATAAGCTATTGTCTAGGACATCCGAGCGCTTCTGTTTCCACCTGTTGAGTTCTATGCTTAACTGTGTTTGTTTTCAAATCTGTTTATGTCAGTTATGCCTGTTACTATAATTAAGTATCTTAATTAAACACTATTTTCCAACATCCAATAAACTATGTGTACAAAAAGAGTTGTAGCCTCTACGGATACTTAGTTGAATGTTTTTAGACAGATTTGACTAACAGTGAAAGAAAACTGTACAAGATTTGGAGGAAATTACAAGCTAGAAGAATTCTGCATTCAGACTGCTTCACAAACACCTTTAAAGAAACTGAGACTGAAAATTACTGACAAAAAAGATGGGAAACTCCAAGCCACGCTCAAAAGAAAAGCCCGGAGCTTCCATCAAACAACTGGCAAATATATATACATAATACATATCTTCTAAGTTAAAATATTAATAAAATATTTACATAATACCATTTTTTATTCCTTACGTTTAACCAACTTTTTTTATTAACCAACCAATTCTTACCACATCAAATAAAAAGCTTTTACTGTAACGAAATCAAGTGCACCATGCCATCATTCTGGAAAGACAATTAGCAAAAAACTACACCCATACACAGGTGGGAAAAATTTTATTCATATACATAAATTTTTATATCTATACTCACTACGTCTCCTTTCAGCTAAGTCTATGTGAGTCAAAATAACAGGTAAATAAATATAAACTTTGTTAAATATTTTGCCCACAAAACTCTAATCTGAATATTGAATTTAAACAGACATTTGCATTGTATAGACCCAACCTTAATACATTTTCATTTTACCTAATGCAAAATAAATACTTTATATCTAGCACAAAGAAGTCTAAATAGATATTAAGCATTTTCAAAGTATCTTAAAATAATAAAGATAAGATAGATACTGCAAGGATAATCAGTCTGTGAAAAGCAATCATTTTTCAAAAATATAATTTGCTATTGACTGATTTTGAGAGCTAAATAATATAAACATAAAGAATGGTAGCTACCACCTATTTGTGTTCACTTTTTTCTTAAGTGGGTTAAAACACAGATAAGAACCAAACCTAGGATGTATTAATAAGAATTATTTTATTTACTATGAATTCTCTTGAATATACACTTACTGCTTCTATATCTGAAACTATCAGCCCAGTAGGAGCCACATATTTTTTCCCATTAATTACCCAGAGCAGGTTATTAATCATAATTGCAATCAATTTGCCCAACTGATGGCTCCTTGGTTTTTCTGACATGACCATTTCACAGATAATTAGACTGTAAAACCACTAAATAGGGATTGTGTCTTGGACTATGTCCTGTCCACAATGATGAATACATGTGGCACTCAGTCAATGTATGACTAATGATAACACTGCCATTTGTTTATTTTTCAAATACTTTATGTTCACTGAAAAATATTTATCACAGGATTTCACTGTATGCAAGAGCATCTGTAGCACAGGATAGAAACGGAATGTTTTCAAAACAGAGCGCCTGGAAACATTAGCCAGAACTCAGGCGGCCAGTATTTGGGGATTTTTTGGCAGGCATATAAAATAGATCAGACATTCTGGTTAGAAAACTAAATTCCCCAGCAATAGGTAGAAGAAACCAATTTCATTTAAAATAAATGATTACATTTAAATTCCATTAAGAGGAAAGAATCTCTGTTTGATAGAGACAGGCATAAAATCGTGAAACACAGTATCAGATATAAGAGATAAGGCCCAAACCACCACCACTTCATATTATGTAGCATTTCCCATTATGGAGCTCCAAAAGCTCTGCAAATTTTTATCTAATTAATTATAAATCACTAAACAAATCCTGACAATGGTGAGAATGCAGCTTGGACAGAAACAGTCTGAACATTTCTAACTCCAAGTTCTACCACACAACAAAAGAGAAAAATATTCAGCGAGGGAAAACAAAGGTTCTTGGCTAAAAGCTCAACTCACCATCTTGTACTTATCAAAGTCATCTTAGGGAGGCATTATTCCAGGCTTTCTTTACTGTTGTCTAAAAACTAAAAAATGTACATGTGTTGGCCCAAGGTCAGTAGTCAATAAATACGTGTTGACTTGATGTCTTAATTTTTCAAGAAAAAGGCTATGAAGCCTTTAAAGTTTTAATAGCTATGTATGAAAACCAAAGATTTCTTTCTCCAAAAAGGTAAGTTCATATGTCAAATGACATAAATAAGCTAAGAATTTTAAAGTATAGAATAAAAACCAGGCTTTCCACTGGTGATTAAATCAGTGATTCAAGTTCTTGTTCCTGACAGGAGAATAGAAAATATTACAAGTATTTATTTCTTCTGTAGTAGTGAATTTTACTAAATAATATTTATCTTTCATCTCTCTTCCTTCTTACACGCATAGCACTTAAAACTGAAACCACACACTATTATACTTGATTACTATTCAAAATATCTAGCATTCTCTAACTGTTTCACATGCATAAATCTTATCCATTCAATCACACCACTAGTTTCTTGAGAGAGGTCTTACACTTTTTATATCCTCTTCAGGGCCTAATGCACCATCAGGATATAACAGACTTTGAAAAAACTACTTATTTATCAAGTAAGTAAAATTTAACCAGGGAAAGAGAAAGTAAACTCCTGCACCTGGCACAAGCAATGGATACGTGCTTTATTCCAATATCCTGGTTCACAGAGTAAGATTAACAATTTCACAAAATTTGAGCCGAGTTAAAAAATTATTGCAGCTATACAAAACACAATTTACTTTTTCTTCAGTTTTGCATTGCACATCCTTGCATTATTACCCTTGATGAAATAGAGGACTGCCTAGTTAAAAGAAATTTTCAAATAATAAAATGCCAGGTAGGCCATTTCTTTTTCCTGGAGCACTCTGTTGATGAGTTTGGACGTCTGGCTCATGATCCGGGTTAGCTTGCATAAGCCTGTGGAGTCCTCTCGAGTTTAGGGCAGCTCAGAGGGTCTCCTGTATCTACAAGCACTGGAAAGCAGCACATGACCACTTGGTCTGCATACTTCCTAGGCTGGAGAACACAGGGTCAAAGAGCAAAGGTCACTGTGGAAGCTGCCAATAGTCTCCTGATAGCACTGAATTGGTGCTGGATCCTTGTAAATGGCAAAGTACATCAACAAAGGCAAATGGGTAGGACAAACAGCGTCTACTCCAAGCTAGCATGAGAAAGACATCTGAGGAAGGGTAAGGGGTGAGGGGCTGGGGAAATGGGCTACTAAGAGAACCCGGAGCCCCCTGAGGCTTTACGCCCACAACCCAACCAGTGAATAATCCAGCCCATCACTACTTGCTAAGATTCTGAATCAAAAAGGATTTTAAATTATCTCTTTTTCAACAAGGAGATTTTCCGGCCGGCCTGGTGGCGCAAGCGGTGAAGTGCGCGCACTCCGCTGCAGCAGCCCTGCGGCGGCTTGGAGTTCGTCAGTTCGGATCCCGGGCGCGCACTGACGCACTGCTTGGCAAGCCATGCTGTGGCGGCGTCCCATATAAAGTGGAGGAAGATGGGCATGGATGTTAGCCCAGGGCCAGTTTTCCTCAGCAAAAAGAGGAGGATTGGCAGATGTTAGCTCAGGGCTGATCGTCCTCACAAAACAAACAAACAAACAAAAAAACAAAAAGGAGATTTTCAATTTCTCCAATAAGTCTGTCAGAGCCAAAATAGGTTTCTTACAGAAGGCTCTAGTCAGCCAAGGAGAGGTGCCTCCTGCTGAGCCACTGGCTCCCCAGTTCAGACTTCCTGAATCATTCAGGCTCTCATGAGAGGTTTCTTTATACCCACAGAAACAGTGAGGTCTCACTCCGCAGGGATCATCTCTAGGCAGTCCCTTGTCAGTTGAAAGATATAACTCCTAATTCATTAGCAGTCTGTACTATTGGGGTGGTGGGTTGAAGAGATGTACAGAAGCCTGAAAGGGGCCTTGTCAAGCACCTATACTGGGTCAACACTAATTGGTAGAGAATTGTTTATTACATCAACATCTAGGTCAAACCTAGAACACTGGTATCCTCAGTAAGATTTTGTAATTATATTTCTGGAATGTGTATTCTAAGGAACAACAATAGTGTAGTAATAATTAATGTTGATTATGATGATTCCATTGCCTTACATTTATTGAATATGCGTAACTCTTACTTCATTATTACATTCGATCCTGACAACCCTGTGTGAGATAAGGAAGAATAAATATCTCAAAATAAAGGAATGGGACACAGAGCTGACTTGACTAGAGATCACTCCTTCCTGGGAGAGCCAGAACAGAGGACTCTGGTGTGCACCGAAGAAGGTACATAAACAGGTACATTCATTCATTACACAAATCTCTGTCCAATACCTCCATGCAAAGTGGGAAACCAAGCTCCAAGATTTCACAGATAAATATAACAGGGTCTTGTCCTTAAAAAGTTTGAGATGATATGGAAAGAACAAGGTGGCATTTAGGCTGGGTCTTGAAGGGTAGGTGGGCGTTGCTGGATGAAGAAGGCTAGAACAAACGTGTGGAGGCATGGACTCAAGAAAGGACTTGGGTCAGGTTATTAAAAAAATATATATATATAAAATAGAATAAGTAGTTTACATTTACTCTGATAGGCAATATAGATACAATGTCTTTTTTTAAAAAAAATAATACCACATTCCATTTTTAACTAGTCTAAAACCTCAAGTGTCTATCCAATTTCAAAATCAAATTCAACAATTATTTATTGTGTTCACAGTATACATGAATATACATGAATAAATATATTGTGATATTAGGTACCCAGTTACACAATCACTGTGCCCTGCACCTATTGTCATTGTAAATGCATGGCTATCCGTGTGATTATTTGTTTACTGGTTCCCCTGCCCTCCACCCTGCTGTGGGCTGTAAGTTCTAGGCAGTACGAACTGCATATGTTCTGCTTACCACTCCATCTCCTACACACATGCTGTGTCTGCGTCCCAAACATAAAGAGCTCAATACACTCAATACATTCTTTCAATGAATGAAAAAATGCATATCAGGCACTATGTTATAAAAGAATTCCCAGCAGAATAGAATGACACCTAAAAATTAATGATAACACTGTGTAATGAGTGTTATAAGACTTATTGTTAAAGAGCTTTGAAAACACAGATAAAGAAGGCAAACAATCCAGTTCAGATATCCTCCTACACATTCACCCTGTATAGACAGTTTCCACCCTTTAATAATTTGCTTTTATAACAAATACTCATCCAACAGAATCTATGTTATTCTGTGAAGGAAATTCAAGCAATAAAGGAGACTCAATTTCCAGGTTTAGGTTTCACGCTGTTTCACTTGCTCTATTCTCTGTCAACCACTGTGATTACCAGTGCCTTCGTCAGGATTATGAAAAAGAATGTCATTAAAAAGAAAGACTGGAACAAGACTAACCTTAGACCTGCTTATTAGGAAATCCTCTTCATTGAAATTAATGTAAATTTGGGGGATGCAGAGGTGGGGGTGGAGGCTAAGGGAAGGGTGTGGGTGGAATGATTATTCCACAATAAAAAAGAGATTTTACATTTTGGTTTGGACACAGAAGCTAAAAGGTCTCCTTTAGCATCCCCCCAAATTCCAATATTAGAGCTTTAGCTTTCAGATGTTGAGAAACAGTTTTATGTCCCAAAGGCTCAATTAAAACAAAGTTGAAATAAAATAATTCAATAAAGCAAACTGACAGGTTCCATCATCTGATTTCATCATAGAGCAGTAGGAAGCATTTAACTGGCCTACGGAGATACAGAAGAGTGGTTCTCTTGGCTGGAAGGCACAAAATCCAACTTTCTGTTTTTGGCAAAAGGAAGAATGTCCAATCAGCATAATAGGAAGCAAGTCATAGAATTTCTAATTTTAAAAAGTCAATTTCATGGTTAAGAAGTGATGCTTTGATGGTAATGAATATCTTTTCATTTTTAAAACCCAACCGTGAGAATTAAAGTAGGGAATACCCAACCAAGATAGTTATTTCCAAGGGTAATGTCCCCTCCTCTCAAAGTTAAAACTCTTAATATTCACTTGGCTTGGAACATGTTTTTTAGTCATTCTCATTCTTTGAATCTTTGCCTAATACAAGCTTTCATTTGGATACACCACTCCCATTGATGTTTATAAGAATGTCATGCTACTAACCTCTAACCCAATTAGTCACCAAATTGGCAGACTGCATTGCTATTTGGAAGCCAATAGCTTACGAAGGAAGTTGAAAAAAAAAATTTTTGAGCAAAATGAACTATATTATGACTACTTTATTTATAGTTTTTAAAAAAGTATTCCAGGAAATCTACAGTAACATATTGAGAATAAAAGCAAGTTCAGGTCCTTTGTGTGCACTGGGGCAGGGACTGGGGCTATTTTAAATAACAATCAGTTAAAAAAATTTAAAAACAATCAGTGGCCCACCATCCACCATACACCATCTTTCCACTTTACTCTCCTCCTCCTATCTCTGTTAATCTCAGTAAATGATAACTTCATCCTTCCAGTTACTCAGGCCAATAACCTTGAAGTCTTCCCTTTTTCTAACACTGTACATCAAAGTCTATCTACAAATTCTGTTGGCTCTACTTCAAAATATATCCAGAATCTGTCCACTTGTCACCATTCTCTCCACCATCAACTCTAACCTAAGCCATCTTATCTCTTGCTTGATTTACAGCAATACCCTCCTAGCTGGCCTCCTTGGTGCCACCCTATAGTTTATTCTCAACACAGCAGCCAGAATATCTTGATAAAACATAAATCCATCAGATCATGTCTCTAATCTGCTCAAAACCTTGCGAAGGCTTCCCATCTTATTCCCAGCAAAGCCAGAGGCCTTCCTTCCACTGGTTCCTGAGGCCTGGCATGATCTGGGGCCTCCATTCCCCTCTCTGCCCTATCTCTTACTACTCTCCTCTCTCCCTCCACCCCAGCCACAATGGCCTCCTTTCTGTTTCTCGTGAGAAACAGAACGTGAGAGCACACTCTCATCCTCACGGTCATTGTACTTGCTATTCTCTCCATCTAGAACACTTCTTCCCCATGCATGGCATGCCCCCTCACTTCCTTCTGAATCAAATGTCACTTTCTCAGGGAGGCCATTCCTAATCAAACTATTTAAAATAGCAATCTTGCCTCCCCAACCTTGTCACTCCCTAACTCTGCTTTATTTATCTCTAGCTGACATGCTATATATTTATTGTTTTTTCCTCCCCCCAAAGCCCCAGCAGATAGTTGTATGTCATAGGTGCACATCCTTCTAGTTGCTGTACGTGGGACGCGGCCCCAGCACGGCTGAAGAAGCAGTGCGTCGGCGCACACCTGGGATCCGAACCCGGGCCGCCAGCAGCAGAGCGCGCGCACCCAACCACTAAGCCACGGGGCCGGCCCTATTTATTGTTTATAATCTGTCTCTTCCTATTAGAATGTAAGTGAATTTCATGAGGGCAGAGACCCATCTATTTTGTTCCTTGCTATATCCCCAATACCTACAACAGTGCCTGACATACAGCGGGTGCTCAGGAAATATTGGTTGAATTAATGAATAAAAACATGAATGAATGCCGGATTTCTCTCGTTTACTTCTCCCACTCCTCTCCATACTACTTCTAACAATAGAAGTATTTACCCATGATTCATCAATAAAATTGTCTTGTGTTTATTTCTCAAACATCTGTTTTAAACAAAGCTCTTATTATCCTACCTTAACCTAAACCCAATAAGCAACCAGGAACTTAAGAAACCAACTAACTTACCTTCTAGCTAAACATCAGGGACTTGACTCTTTCCAGTAATCTCTGCCTGCTTCTGAGGGCCTACAGTTTCTCCGCCACAGTGTTCAGACAGCGCTTCCCAATCCGAGTCATTCTCAGACCATCCTCAGCAATTTTGCTTCATCTGTGCTATTATTTTCTTAATATTTTTAACTTGGCTCACTTTCGTTCTTTTAAAAAAAAATGTATGTAACAAGTAACTCATCTTAAGCAATACTGTCCATGAAATGACAGGTTTGAAGCAGGTTTTTTTCCCCTAATACATATTAAAATAAAAGTAGGACTACAGAAATAAAGTATTTGTCCATGGTCCACCACCGGTGGTACAATACCATACTCTAGGATTCACTGATACAAGCCAAGAAGTTTACCAGGGGGCCTGCAATACCTTTAGGAAGTAACACACACACACACACACACACACACACACACGGACACTCCCCTTTGCTTTACACCATGTAAGTTAAGAATTCTAATCACAATAGTATCAGACCGTCTACAGACTCGAAATATATTATGAAGAATTGTCTGAATTCCTGGTCAGATTTATTTAGACCATCAAAACTAAGCTCTTTTTTTTTTTTTTTTTAAGATTTTATTTATTTATTTTCCCCCCCAAAGCCCCAGCAGATAGTTGTATGTCACAGCTGCACATCCTTGCTGTATGTGGGACGCGGCCTCAGCATGGCCGGAGAAGTGGCGCCTTGGTAGGCGCCTGGGAT
The DNA here is from genome assembly GCF_057802395.1 of Ceratotherium simum simum. Taxonomy (NCBI): domain Eukaryota; kingdom Metazoa; phylum Chordata; class Mammalia; order Perissodactyla; family Rhinocerotidae; genus Ceratotherium; species Ceratotherium simum. The sequence goes on from NC_141905.1 coordinate 27,005,340, forward strand.
CCGAACCCCGGCCGCAAGCAGCAGAGCGTACGCGCTTAACCGCTAAGCCATAGCGCCGGCCCCAAAACTAAGCTCTTAAAGAGAAAATCTGTTTAATTATCTTTGAGCCCTTTTGCAAAATAATATTTGCTAAAATGCTCCGGTAACAAGCAAACTTGCATGCTTTTCTGGAGAAGTTCTTTTTTTGAGCACCATTCTATCTGTCTGTCTTTCTATCTATCTTTCTTCTTTCCTTCCTTCTTCCCTCCCTCCTTTCTTTGCTTTTAGGAGGGGGTTGGTTGAAGCGAAAGGACCTGGGAGACATTTCCTAAACTTGATAGATTTCTTCATAAGAGCAATTTTGCAGTTTATTTCTAGTGCTTTATCAAATTTGACTTCTAAAGATCACTTGTCTATTTTAGAGAATCTCTGGTTGAGAACAATGATCTTTTACAGACTATAAAGCCATCCTTATATTCAAATATTTTTTAAAATGTGAGCAGTATTTTAAACTTGCTTCAGACAACCCATACAATCACAAGAGTTCTTTGAGGAAAAAGACTCAGATGGACATGTCTAGGGAAGCTAATACTAATGTGCTATTCTACCAATGAAAAGGTTACTGACCTATCGGTAGGAGTTGTCTTTTCTGGCAGAGATGACAGATTTGCCTTGTCTTATCTACACTCCCTACTCTGTCCCCATAATGAGCCATGGCATACATGTGCAAGACAGCTGGCAAGGGGGAGTCTGGGTCTGTGGCCACAGGCCAGAGCAAAGCTTACCAGCCCATTCAGAGCCTGGACCTATGACCTGCGTCTCATTAGCACCTTGCTCCAAGCAACTGAGCTGCCACAAAAATCAACAGTGGCTTAAGCCATTTTGTTTAGAAGTGAAACAAATCAGGTCATTCTGACAACCAATAGTTCAAGCAGCCACTAGAGAATTACCAAAAGTACAGAAGAACCAATGGTGAGGAGGAATTATAAGGGTCTTGAAGTCCTGGTTTTGAGGTGCCCCCCTGCCCCCCCAGCAAGGATGAATTTGGAAGAGGAATGAGAATGTAATAGGCAAGTCCATTTTTAATATACCAGGTATTCAGTGCACATTAATGAAAGACAATAAAAGAAGAAAAGCAGGCCTATAACTTCCTAAGTGATACCCTTCTTACTCAGTGGTTAGAACAACACTTGATAGGTGCACAAAAAAGAGCAAAGGACAGTTTGTGCTTTGAAATTGCAAGCTTAAAAAACCTATGGTCTAAAAATACTTGGATTACAGTAATCCATTTATATTAGGAAACCATTTGATCTCAAGGCAAAATGAAAGAAACAAAAATAAATCCACAGCAAATCAAGCTCAAAAGAAATTATATGAATATTTTCATTACTAAAATTTTGGATTTCCAAAACATCCAAGTAATCTTTCCTTTTAGAATACACACAAATTAATTTTCAGAAAATCTCCCTACGTACCATTTTATGCCAGGGTTTTAGTGGTTAGTATAACTAGGGCTATCCCATCTTGGGATGGAACAACAAGGAGAGGAGAAAAATGGACATGGCATTTTTAAATTATAACAAATCTCTCTTTGAAGGACAAAAGCAGCCTTATAAACAAAGAAGAGAAATCACGGAGGTTGGAAAATTGTCCCTTTAATCGGTCAACTGACCAAGAGATGGTTGTAGAGAACCAACTATTCAGTTACCATTACATTAAATGCTATGCAAGATGGATAAGGAATACTAGACAAAGCCCTTATCCACAAAGCTTATGATCTGTTGAAAACCTAAGATTACCAAATGTTAAAAACCAAACAATCCAACCAAAATACTGAACTGTCTAGTTTAGGTAGTAAATGCTAGAGGCACTCTTCTGTTAGGCACTCACTTTTCTATTCTGGCCGAATAGAAAATTCATACCAATCCTCCTGCTAAAGACAATGTAAAAAGCTAGACAATATAAATATATCTTCACACAAGCAACAAAGAGCTAATGAGACAGAGTTAAATTATCTGTCCAAGATTGGTGAGGACGGGAGGCCAGAGAGATAAGCCCAACACTCAGAGACACTTTTGTCCTAAGGTTATTTGGCAATTCAGGAAAAGAAGCTGAGATGAAATTTTGGTGGCCTCTGGGGCCTAAGAAGTTGGGATCTCCAGTAGGCCAACCCCTACTGTAAGCTGGGCCACACATAAGGAGGGAAGTAAATGATAAATAACTAGCCATACATGGATTTGCAGCCCAACTCACAACACTTGAACCATGGACCTGGATTAAGGAGGCCTTAAACTGTTCAACTAGGCATAAGACAAAAGCACATGGAAATTCTAGACCTCAAGTTATTTCTATAAATATTTTTTCAAAAATAATATCCAACATATAATCAGGCACATGAAGAGACAAGACACCATGAGTCAGAACTAGCAGAAACAAGAAACAACAGAATCAGATCCACAGAAATTTCAGATATTGAAAATACAGGCAAAGATTTTTTAAAAATTATGTTTACCATATTCAAAGAGATGAAAACAAAGCTTAAAGATTTGGCAAGGAACTGTCAACTACAAAATGTGACAAATTTGAAAAATAATTAAGTAAGACTTCTATAAGTGAAACATACAATAACTGAATTTAGGAACTCAATGAATGAGTTTAATGGTTGATTAGATACATTTGAATACAGAATTAGTAAACTGCAACTGAGAAGAAATTATTCTGAGTGCAGCTCAGAGAAGAGAAGAAGATGAAAACTACAGAAGACAGGGTAAGAGACATAAGGCATCCAGTGAGAAATTCTAACATGTTTAATTGGAAACCCAAAAAAAGAGAAGAAAGAGGATGAAGCAGAAACAATATGTGAAGAAACAATGGTTGAGGATTTTCCTGAACTAATGAAAGATACCAATCCTCAGATCCCACAGAATAAATAAAAAGATATCCATATCTAGATATATCATAGCAAAAGTAAAAACCAAAGAAAATATTTTAAAAAGCAGCCACAGAAAAGGCAGTTGCCTTAGACTGACGAATAAAGGCAGAAAACACTGGAATATTTTCAGTGTGTGTCCAAAGAAAATAACTACCCAGAATTCTATACCTAGCAAAAATAATCTTCAAGAAGGAATACGAAATAAAGATAAAATTATTTGTGCCAGCAAACCTGTGCTCAATGAACTTCTTTTCTTCCTTCAAGACCCAGTCACTTATTTATTTATTTTTGTACCCCCTGAGCACCTAGATGCAATGCATTACACATGGCAGGCAGTCAACACATGCTTGCTGAACTGAACTGCCACCTTAACTCAAATATATTATAACTAGAACCAATAGAATGCATTAGAACAGCAGGAAGTTTTCTCTGTTTTCTTTGCTGCTATGTCTCTCATCTAAAACAGTGTCTGTCAAACAATAGGTGCTCAATAAATATTATAAAATGAATTCATATTTTTATTATTAACAGAATTAAAAAGATATTAGATGCTACATAACAGCTGAACATAATTATTTGTTCCCTGTTTCTCCAAAATCACAATAAAATTTTAATGTTGTACACTCTGAAATTAGAAACACTGATTACAAATTAAATGCTCATAGGTATGGTTAACTTGAAATTAAAAAAAAAAAAAAGCCAAAAACTTACCTCATAAGTATGAGGATAAACTCTTTATTAAAAAGCAATAAAAAAAGGTGGTCCCTAACTACGTTTCTAGTTTCATTTCTGACTATGCTCTGCACATTCCCTATGCTCCATTCATATTAAGCGATTTGCCAGTCTACAAAGTCACCAGTCTTTCATGCATTCATGCCAAATACTGTTGCCTCTGTCCACAATGTCCTCCTCTTCCCTGCCAGTTCTCCAAAAAGAAAAGTTCTCTCATTTTTTAAGACCCAGATCTAATGTCGTTTCTTCTGAAAAGGCTGCCTCAACACTGTCACCAGAGAGTCTGTAACTCTTTCCTCTCTATTCAGATAGTACAAAGGCCTTTTACAGAAGGTAGTACATTGTGTTGACATTACTTGTATATATGATGTCTACCTCATTAGAGCTGGAAGGTAAGGGCCATGTCTTTTCTATTCTTTTATCTCCCTACCCCCAAGCAACAATCTTAGTGACTAGGACATAGTAAGTATCTAAAACTGTTTCCTAAGGAGATGAAATATAAAGAAGGAGGAACTATATAACACATTGGAGGAGACAAAGAAGAAACAACAACCAAAGGCAACATGGGAACCTGGATTGGATCCTGGGACAGAAAAAATACAATAGGTAAAAAACTGGTGAAATTCAAATAAGAACTGTAGTTTACTTAATAGCATTGTACAAATGAATTTCTGGTTTTGATAGCTGTACTATGGTTATGTAAGTTAGGGGAAGCTGGCTAAAGGGTATGTATAAATTCTATTTTTGTAACTTTTCTGTATTATTTTCAAAATAATTGTTTTTAAAGTGCTTGCTGGATTGAATTATTTTATCAAATTTTAGAAACATCACCAAGAAATGTTCAGTTTTATATAAATTGCTCAGATTAACAATGTAAATAAATAATGGAACAGGTCAAAGGAACTGTTGCCATATCTATACTATCTGAATATTCACCAAGAATGAACTCATATGAACATGTATCAAGTATAAATAAAAAACAAAGCTAAGGGGGCTGGCCCCATGGCCTAGTGGTTAAGTTCAGCACGCTCTGCTTCGGTGGCCTGCGTTTGGTTCCCGGGTGCGGACCTACACCACTTGTCAGCAGCCGTGCTGTGGTAGCAACCCACATACAAAATAGAAGAAGACTGGCACAGATGTTATCACTCAGGGCAAATCTTCCTCAAGTAAAAAGAGAAAGACTGGCAACAGATGTCAGCTCCAGGCAAATCTTTCTCAGCAAAAAAAAAAAGCCAGGCAAATAAATTATGTGAGAGGTACAAAGCAAATTTAATATACCTGCAAATGTGTCTATGGCCAGAGCAGTGAATAAAGACACATGACTCTGAGCCACCACTATAAGCACTCTCTGGTTAATATGGAACTCAGTGATATACAGAAGAATATGTAAATCATAATACATGAAATCCAGAACTATTGGGCAGATATTTCATTCTGACACATCATTGCACATGAACCCAAGCTCCAAAGCACTGTGCCTTGCTACAGAATAGAATAAGAAAATGTGTCCCTGATAAAATTGTTGAGATTATAAAAATACAAATGTTGAGAGGTTGGTTTAACTTAGGGAAAAATATGAATTAACAAAGAAAGCACCAATTCCATAAAACATTTAGAACTATAGATAAAAGTGAAAGTGCAAAAGTGATCTACAAGACAAGTTACCATTAAGGCATTATGATGTCTCACACAGGGTCACTACACGGAAACACCAGTATAAAAAATTACAGATTTTAAATACCACCATCACAAGCAATATAAGTGAATTTTAAATCATCTTTCGAACATCAGTAATGGTGGCAATGGGCAGCAATACTGGAGTGGTGGATTTGAATTGATCCACCAGCACAGGTAACCTTTTGGTTACCAAAACGTAACCAACTGAATTGTTTTAATTTAAGACAAAAGTAACTAGATAATTCTTTATCTGAAAGTCTGATGATGAAGAAAGGAAACACTCTTTCATTCTACAGATATTCACTGCAACTTAATGTGTCAGGCACCATGGTAGTGTTGGGGATACAAAAAGATATGGTCCCTGCCTTAATGGAGTTTACAATGAAACAATACTAATAAATGTGATGATCTTATGTTAGTGAAAAATAAGAGGCAATGGAAGCTCAGAACCTAGTCAGGGAAGGCCTCACGGATTCCAGTTACATTTACACTGAGATCTAAAGGATGAGTGAGAGTTAGCTAGACAAAGGGAGTGGCGGTGTGGAATGCGGTTCTTGGCAGATGAGGCAGTTTACGTGAAGGAAGATCTGGAAGTACATGGAGCACGGCATATTCAAGGAAGTGAGGAAAATTCAGAACACTAGAATGTACAGCGGGATGGGGTAGAACATACATTTTCAGCCTGTAGCATGATTCTCAAAAGTACATAGAGACTTACACGGATGCTTTAAACAACTGATTCTCTTAAACTACATACAGTTAATAGATCACTACTTTTGCCAAAGTAAGAACATGTTTTAATGAAAAGCTGTTTTTTGTGTGTGTACGTGTGTGAGGAAGATTAGCCCTGAGCTAACGTCCGCTGCCAATCCTTCTCTTTTTTTTTTGCTGAGGGAGATGGGCCCTGGGCTAACATCTGTGCCCATCCTCCTCTACTTTATATGGGACGCTGCTACAGCATCACTTCATAAGTGGTGTGCCAGTCCACACCCAGGATCCGAACCAGCGAACCCTGGGCCGCCAAAGTGGAGAGCACGAACCTAACCATTATGCCACTGGGCCTGCCCCTGAAAAGCTGTATTTTTAAAGACGTTTTCTTTTCTTTTAAGGAAATTGTATAAACTAGACTTTGAAAGCAAAGTAGAATGTGTCAACAGAAAAAAAAATTAATTTGCACTGAGTATACACTGGAATCATAACTTAATTATACAGGACTTTTAAATTGTTGAATTAAAAAAAAAGATGGCTCATTATTAAAGAAATTCCTAATTTCTTGAGCCAACTGCCTGAAAAAGTTACCAATTTTGGTTTAAGTCCCTTACTCATAAGTAAATTTTCCTAAAATTTTCCAGAAGAAATAAATTGATTTAACCTTTGCAGTAAATAAGAATTAAATATTATAAATACTGAATTAACCAAATCCAAATTAGTTCTTAGCATTTAATATTGAGAAAATTATGTTGAAAGCTATCCACACTGACCAACTGAACAATTCCAATTGAACAATTCTTCAATTTAAAAAGAATTTATTTAAATAATAAATCTGATTGAATTTTATTTCTCATTTTTTGTGAGAATAGCATCTGTTTTCTGTTCATAGGACTTTTAATTTCTGGAGTAACTAATCATACTTTGAGAAAGCACAGTGACACACTGTATGAAGAAACTGCTACAGACTTGCTAAATACATAACACTTAAAGCTCATGCTCCGCTTGAGGACAGGTCTAGTGTACCGGCCTGAGGGAACTGGATAAGCAGGAGATGCAGGCCCTGGGCAGAGCTCTCTGCTGGGGAAGCCCCTGAGTGCTCCCTGCAGATCTATTAGTGGGCCTCAGGGATACAAGTTTTCTTTCACCTTTGTGCACTCTCTCTCAAAAGGGCAAATTTCTAAAATACAAGTTGTTGCTTGACTTACGTTAGGTAGTGTGCTTCTTTACACAAGATCCAAGTTTAATTCAATCCTTGTGAATTCTAGAAGCAATTAACATTATAAGAGTATTTAAAAATCTAAATCTATTTCCAAGTTTACCAGGGGGATGCATAACTTCAGATTTCCCTAACAAAATATATCTGCAGAGTTCTCTAACATACAAAATAAGTACACTGAATAGTTACACCAAACCTCTCCCTCCAACTACTCACCTACCACTTTCTTTCTCTTCACACCCCAAATTCAAATCATACATCACATGACACTTATTTACCTGCAGGATTATCATATAACTACCATTTATGGTTAGATCCATTTTTTCACACTTAACTGAACAACCGGATCAATAGCAACAAGGACACTCTGATGTCAAAAGCAGACGGCGGCTCCAGCTGCTGGCTCCCCTGGGGCCAATGTTGGGGAACCATGTTCGAGAGCCCTGCCAGGCTGGCACAATGTGACACAATCACTCTGCTCCATCACAGAGACACCAACATCAGGCAGAGCACTAAATCACATGGGTCATTAATGAACTTGACCACAATTAGTTAATGCTACAGAATAAGAAATGAAGGAAAGTATCCCAATATGTGCACAAATACAGGACAATATTTCATAACTTCCTTTGTACTTGTAATTTTGAAAGCCTAAAAATTAGATATGGCTGCCCATATTATGAACTGCAATCACAGCTATTATAACTGATGTTAAAGAAGGAGAAATAGGAGAAAGCAAAACGCTCACATAATAAATAACTTTTCTACCATACAAGCAGAGTGCTAAATACAAGACACATGGCTGAACTTTTGTGTAAACAGAGCCACAATATAGGAAGTTATATTATCTGAATGACCATTTAATAGAAAATCTATTCAAAGTTAGAATTCCGCCTCCAATCCTATCCCCTTCAACCTTTAACTATCACACATATATATGCAGGACAATCGAGTAACATGCCCAAATAGCCTAGAAATTAGGATATTTGTAGGCTGAACTCAACAGCCACTGAAGAACACACTTAGACAGAAAACCAGTCTAGAAATCCTTTGTAATACAAAAGGGAATATAATTTTAGAAAACAGAATCTGCTTTTAAAAAAGTAATCTCAAACATTTACTGTGTTTTTCCCCCAGATTATGGACATAATACACATTCTAGAAAATGTATCAAAATATTTTTAAAAGAAAGAAAATTTGAAACGGATGAAAGAATCTCAAATATTACAAAATAATAATAAAAAATCATGATGAGAAGAAAGGGAAGGCATGAAGAGAAACCAATGACATGGTTCTATAAAAATGGCATGGAACAGCAGGTGGATTAAGGTCTAAAGTGAGTAAAGATGGTTGAAAATTATGTTCAGTCAATTAAAAAAAATATGTTCACACATACACACAGTCACATACACATAGTCACATACACATAATATGCTGTCATTTAAGAGCATGAGTCCCAAAGGAATACAAACAGTGTCTATCAACTGTCCTCACACATATGATACTCTGCTAGGCTACCCATGGAAATCAAAGAAAAATAAAGTTACTTTGAAGATTTTGGAGGAAGGATGTTTTACAAAATAAAGTACCCAATCTCAAAATATATTTTAAATAATACATTCTTTCAAGAATGAAGAAAATACAGAAGATCTTCCATCAAGAGTCAAAGAAAAAGATCTTGAAAATGGCAAGGGGTAGGCTAGATAAGATAAACACCTCAAACCCAAGATCAGGAAGAAATGATAAGAGACAACATAGCTTCTCTGTGTATATGTAATTACTCCTTGCCTTCATCCATAAAAGATGAGTGGTGATTCTGTTTTATACAAGTTTAAGTTTCCAGACCCAGACAAATTTTCTCTTAAACTCAAGAGGACTTTTCAGGGAGCTTGCAGATCTACAGTCCATTCAGTTTGAAAAGTCAGGGAGAGTAGCTGAGATGCCAGAAGTCCGAATATGAGCAAATACCAACAATAGCAACAAAAAAAAGGAAGAAAATTCAGAAAATAATAGACAAGAAAATAATGCACTTATCCTCAGCAAAAACTTTAGAAACAATTAAACAGATTATTTCTGAGCACCCAGAAGCGAAGTATCTTTAGAAGCCAAGATGGAGTCACTAAGCACTAAATCTCAAAAACTAAGCTCCTTTCTCCTCCTGATAAGGTTATAGGACACTGAGTCTCAGAAAATGCCACAGACAAAAAAGGCAGGTAAATTCTTTAAACTATTTTTTCTCTCTTCTCCATAATTATAGCATGAAAAGATAGTTAGGTGATTTCACTAATTGACTGAAAAACTACAATATAACCAGAGTAGACTGATTAATAGAGCAACAACAATGGGAGGTCTTTCCTTTGTCCCACCCTCCTCAACAGATATATGACCTCCATAAAGCAGGAGAGGAAAACAGAACATTAGGGGAAAAAAGAAACAGCTGAATACAAAAGCACATTAACCTCCTCCCCTTCAAGTAGTTTGGGACCTAAGTGGTTTGGAGTGGGGCTTGGAAGCTGAGTACACTGCGCATCCTGTAAATACTACAACAACTCCACAAAATTTCCTGTGAAACAAAGAACAGATAAAAGAGCACTGAGCACTCCATGAAATATGCACAAAGAATTTGGGGGAAGAAATTTAGGTCTGCTGTAGAACCCAAGCTGGCCCAAACTTAAGTCAAAAAGTACCTTTGGCCATAGCACCCTCCCTCCTCATCCAGGAGGCCGGTATCCAGACATAACCCAAGATAGCTAAAAGGAAAGAAGCACACAGTCACCAGGGAGAGGAAGTGAGGTAGGAGCTTATGCACAAAGTGGGAAGATTATCCAGGAAAGATGTGGGCGTCCAGTTCTGGTATAATGCTAACTCAAATCTGAGTAGTTCAGCTTGGTATCCAGCCAATAAAGAGCTGCACAGGGCACAATTCTGTACAATCAAGAGGATAAACTCTAAAACTGACTTCAGGGAACAGGCCTGGCCTTATTTACATTTTAATAAGGTCAAGATGACCATCTTTTACTATTACTTTTCAGATTTTTCACGTCCCCAATTACTTACTTTTCCCCCTAACCTCATCATATGTATACTTGTGAATATCATGATTAAGAAACCTTGGTTCAGGGGCTGGCCCGGTGGCTTAGCGGTTAAGTGTGCGCGCGCTCTGCTACTGGCGGCCCGGGTCCGGATCCCAGGCGCGCACCGACGCACGGCTTCTCTGGCCATGCTGAGGCCGTGTCCCACATACAGCAACTAGAAGGATGTGCAACTATGACATACAATTATCTACTGAGGCTTTGGGGGGAAAAAAAAGGAGGAGGATTGGCAATAAATGTTAGCTCAGAGCCCGTCTTCCTCAGCAAAAAGAGGAGGATTAGCATGGATGTTAGCTCAGGGCTGATCTTCCTCACAAAAAAAAAAAAAAGAAAAGAAAAAAGAAAGAAACCTTGGTTCAGAGTCCAAAAAGGAGAAAGGTTGGGGAAAAATTTGTAGTTCATTTGGGGAAGAAAAGCCAAGGCAGAATTTGAGCTGTAGTGGGCCAAGTCCCTGGGGCCTACCAGAGTAAAAACAGACATAAAATAATAAAAAATATATATAAAAGGAAAAAAGGAACCAAGAACTTATATTAAGGATTTAAGTGATGAGGTTATTTAAAGCAGAACGTATAAACTGGAAAAGCAGAGAATCAGGGGGAATATATTAGGTTGACCCATATAAAATTGCCATTTTTACTGGTCAAAAATTGTCTCATATCAGCAATTTTATAAGTTCAAATCAATAACTATACAGTGTGTTGCACTAGAAAAGATTGACTTATTCACTGTAACTTCACCGGAGAGCACCAGAATGAAGAGAAGTTTTAGGCTCAAAATGAAGAATGCACCTCTGACAAACAGGGCAGCCCACACTGGGAACTGGAGGTGTGCAAACCGAACAGGGTAACCCCCTCTCAAGAGATTTTTGTACTGAATGGTCTCTAAGAATCCCTTCTGAAATATTCTGAAAGTTCTTGCCCACTCAATCTAAGCAAATTCTGGTGGGTTTCATTTTCCCTGTAGTAGGAGTAGAGAAGACAGGTAGACGCAAAAGGAACACATCCTGAAAAGAGAATGGGACAAGAGAAATTCACGGAAGCAAGAAAATGACCATTTCCACCATTTTCAGCCCACCCTCTGCAGGACCGGGAGATCATCTTGCCTTGACCACAATGAAATCTCAACCAACATCTGTAGACAGGAAGAAGAATGAGGTCTATAAGCAAGAGCTGTAAATTTAAAGAAAAAATTTAGCACCACTAAAATGTACTAAAGGGGTCTGGAATGGAAGGCTTCACTGAGCAAAAGGAACTTAAACTGCAAAACTGCGACCAGGTAGGTTTGGGATGGGTAGTTTGAGACACGCAGAGTGGAGAGCAATCCAGGAGTTGAAGCTCAAGAAGAAGCCCAGCAGGAGCAGGAGACAACAAATTTAGCCGCAACAGAGAGTCTGGGGTGTTAAGTCAGGGAAAGTGGGCTGACGCCAAGACTGTGAACCATCTTGATTGTCAAGCTCAGGCTTACACTATAAGTTTGTTCACTATAGTCTTTCAAACACAGTTTATAGACAAAATGGAAGACTGATTGCTTCATTTTTCTATTTTCAGGTCAGATTTTGCTACATTTTAGTCTTAATAGTTTACAATCCATACCAAAATGTCTCATTATTTTTATTACACCAAATTTTCTACACACTTCAACCACAAATGTTATTAGACCATGTTCACCTAGGATTTCCTCTCTAAAGAAAACATACACCTCAGCTCAAACATGAGAGGAGCAGTAACGGTATACATTTTTGAGCACTCACATGCAAGGCAGTGGCATTTCAAAGGGTGAGTGGAAGGAGTGGTTCACCCAGGGTGCAGGCAATAAGAGGGTACCTAGTCTGTAGAGAATTTAAAAACAGTAATGAACCCACTAAAAGTCAGTCTGCTTTTTGTTATCACTTTGCACTGGCAATTCTAAACAATTCTCTAACTCCTCCCTGCTGGGGCTGATGGCTCCTATCACAGCCACCTCTCCTTGGTCCACCACTAGTCCTAGTGCTCAGCGTCATATTAAGTGTTTTACTGGGACTCTTTTAACCCTCATTTTACAGACAGGAAAGGAGAGGCTCGTGAGACTGAGGTAAATAGGAGACGGAGGATTTACCCCAGGCAGCCTGATTCCCAGGTCTGCACATTTAACCTACATACTACTACCACTCAGAGAAAATAAGCAAAAGGCAGCAGAAACCCCCAGTTCAGCTCAGCAGAGAGTCAACAGCTGAGTTTGAATGTCATCTTCCATTAGCCTACCTCTTACCTTTTCTGTCAGTCAATCAACAACTGACAGCCTATAGCTCAGAGAACACTTTTTACTTATTAATTCATTGCCCATTTTTTGACAGTTTCCCTAGAAAGCGAGGCAGGTTAACTCGGCTACATCCCTGGCCACTATGGCCTGAGGCAATGATCTCTCACAACAGACAAGGATTGGTAAAAATCTACCTCCTGATAAACCTTCTGGACTCCTCAGCATTCCTTTTAATGGGCAAGGACATCTATTGTTTATGTACTGCCAAAATCCCCATAATAGAAATTTTTTTCTTAATTACTTTAATTTTAGACTATGCCTTTACCGGAAGTTATCATATTGAGAGAATGCAGAATATAAATAAGAAACAATGTACTTGCATTTCTTCAATGGTTAATAATTTAACTGTGCAAACAACTCATTTCCTCTTTTCAGCTTTTCCATCTATTAAGTAGAATGCTAAGTTACAATTCTCAAAAGTTCAGTGAGGGTAGAATTTCTCTAATAATCTAAAATCTTTACACCATAAAACGACAAACAGAGGCCCCTGCTGTCAGGACCCTGGAAATTACAGTGAAGACATTTCTGCTCATCCCATCCCCCAACTACCAAAGGGGGAAAGACAGAAATACAACTGCCTTTTACAAATTTAAACTACAAAATCAACACATACCGAATATGAGCAGAACTATATAGTCACTTTAGAGATGCAAAATAGCTTCCAAGCCTGGGCTTCCAAACACTGGATGTGTTAACACAGCTAAAGAAAGAAGGTGTCAAACAGCACGGTGGTCAGTCAGCAATGGTGCAGAGACTAAGGCAGTGGTAGGGAGAGTTCTAAGATGGCCCCTAGTATATACGTCCTCTATAATTCCTTCCTTTTGAGTGTGGTCAGGATTGTGAATATGATGGATTTCACTCCCATGATTAGGTTACGTTATATGACCAAAGTGAGACAATTTTGCAGATGTAATTAAGGTCTCAAATCCATTGATTCTGAGCCCATCAAGAGGGAGATCACCCAGGGTGTGCCTGACTTAATCAGACAGAGGCTTTTAAAAGGATCATAGATTGGAAAGATTGGAAGTGTATGAGAGATTCTCAAATTGACCTTCAAGAAGCAAAAAGCTATGTGGTGGAGAGGGCCAAGTGGCAGGGTGACCTCTAAGAGCAGAGGGCCTCAGTCCTACAACCCCAAGGAACTGAACTCTGCCCACAGTCAGTGAGTTTGGAAGAAGACCTCAACTCTCAGATGAGATCACAGCCCCAGCTGACATCTTGATTTCAGCCTGGTGAGACCATGAGCAGAGGACCCAACTAATCCATGTCTGCACTCCTGACCCACAGAAACTGTGAGATAATAAATGGGTTGTTTTAAGCTGCTAAATTGTGATGATTTGTTAATACAATAATTGGAAACTAATACAGCGAGTGTCCAGATAAGGTGGCAGTGCCCATATAAACACTGTACAGGACATAGGGAAGGCATCTCTGTTGTGAGACAGAAAAACTGTAATTATCTAACTAACTCTTCTGGTTAGATGCCATGCTCACTAATACAAGCTTGGTTTCCTACACAGGTCTGCCTTCAGTGAGAAATATACTGACCATTCAAACTGAGTATCTTGGTCCCTGAGACAACTACTTCTCAGGCAAATAAACAAATAAATATACTGGCCTCTTGATTTCATACATCAGTTTCTTTAGCTAGGCTAGCCTCTACAAAAGAGCTCTGCCCTTGATATCCAGAAAAAAAGTAAGGATAAAATTTGACAGGGGCCGGCCCCACGGTGTAGCAGTTAAGCGTGCGCGCTCTGCTGCTGGCAGCCTGGGTTCAGATCCCGGGTGTGCACCGATGCACTGCTTGTCAAGCCATGCTGTGGCGGCGTCCCATATAAAGTGGAGGAAGATGGGCACGGACATTAACCCAAGGCCAGTCTTCCTCAGCAAAAACAGGAGGATTGGCATGAATGTTAGCACAAGGCTGATCTTCCTCACAAAAAAAAAAAAAAAAATTGACAAAGCTAAGAATCAACCAGACCCTGGACTGTATTAGTTTTCTACTGCCACAAACAGTGGCTGAAAACTACACCTATTTATTATTTCACAGTTCTGTAGGTCAGAAGTCCAGGCAGGCTCGACTGGGTTCTCTGCTTAAGGTCTCACAGAGCCAAAATGAAGGTGTTTGGCCAGGCTGGGCTCTTATCTGGACCCTCTTGGGAAGAAACCACTTCCAAGCTACTTTAGGTTGTTGGCAGCACTCGGTTCCTAGTGGTTGTAGAACTGAGGTCCTCATTTCTTTGCTGGCTGTCAGCTGGGGGCCACACTCAGCTTCTAGAAGCTACCCACATTCCTTGGTACATGGTCCCCTCCATCTTCAAAGCCAGCAACAACACCGTGAATTGAATCCTACTCATACTTCGAATCTCTCTTTCTTCCCACTAGCCATAAAAAACTGTTTTTAATGGGTTGTATGATTAGGTTAGCCCACCTCAACACCCTCCCTTTTGCCATACAAGGTAATATAATCATGGGAGTGCTATCTCAGCATTTTCACAGGTCCCACCTATACACAAAGGGGAGGAGAGTATACCAAGGGCAAGGGTCACTGGGGGTCATTCTTAGGATTCTGCCTACCACACTGGACCATGGCAAATCCAACCAGATAATTAATGAATGCTACCCAGGGAGGGCTCCTGAAAGAACGAGCCAGCTTCCTACAGGAGACACCTCATACCTGATGTGGACTGCCAAACTTCTCGTTAGTTTTAAAGCAATCAGGATATTTCCCTATTCCTTTTCCATATCTTTAGCATATTAGCTTATGCATACACATTGTTATTGTTTATTTCTCTGAGCTGAAACCTTATCAATGTATTTCGAGCACAAAGAAATTTTCATAAAAATTAAGCAAAAAGCATATACTAAATAGTTTACTGTACATCTATTTAGTATGAGGCACTATGTGAAACACTGTGAAGGATGGAAATATATACAAGTTAACTCCTCTCAAAGGGGTTGATAAATAATGCAAGTCAAAGAGAAGACAATATAAAATGGTTAATGATGCCACACATTAATGTTCGTCAAAGGCCAAGAATTAATAAAATATTCACACCAAACTGCACAGCTTTTAATACAAGTCTCATAGCCAGAGTATTCCTACAAATGTCACTGGTGACAAGTAGATATGAAGACCTTTAAAATATTATGAATATGATTCTAAATTTTGGGAGTGTTTAATGTGCATATAATTTTTATGTGTAAACCAGAAAAAACATAAGAGGAAATATACCAAAGTGGTTAGTTATTTGAGTAGTGGAATTATACGAAATTTTAATTGCATTTTTATTAATTTTTTAATTTTCTCATTTTTTCCAATAAGCATGTAGCACTTTTATAACCAGAAAAAAAAAAAATATATATATATATATGTAAGCCTTTATATTGGGCAAGTCATGGTATTTGGTCCAACCAAGCTTTCCTTCAAGCCAAAATATGTCCTGTGCATAGCCCCCAACTCTAGAAAACCCAGGCAATTTTGGCATGGCACAAAAAAGACTAGTAGAAACCTGGCTATCTGGAATCTGAACAAGGAAACAAACTTGTTAACAGCAAGTACTAGAGCTGAAAAGATACAAGAGAGTTGAAACTAATAAGGGCCACAGCAAACTGTGGCATGAGAGGACAGGAATGATGAATAAGCAGAAGCTATGGGGTAGAGGAAAAGATACGGAACAGAGAGTGAGGAAGCAACAGATGAGAGCAGAGCAAGCAGTGTGCAGAGGAAGGCAAAGACAGAGCGAGACCAGAGAGGAGAAGAGGAGAGTGTATGGGCAGGTTGGTGGGCAGACAGACAGGAGGACCAAGGGATGGACAGACACACGGACAGAATACCAGAGCTAGCTTCTAGTTCTCCTAGGGCTCCTTTGATTTCTGAGAATTTTCCAGCCCCCTTTTTTAATAAATGATTTTCATGCCTTTCAACCAAAATGAGCTCAACTAAAATGACATTAAAAACATTATTTCCTGGGGCCGGCCCCGCGGCTTAGCGGTTGAGTGTGCACGCTCTGCTACTGGCGGCTGGGGTTGGGATCCGGGCGCGCACCAATGCACCACTTGTCCGGCCATGCTGAGGCCGCATCCCACATACAGCAACTAGAAGGATGTGCAGCTATGACATACAACTATCTACTGGGGCTTTGGGGGGAAAAAGGGAAAAAAGGGGGAGGGCTGGCAATAGACGTTAGCTCAGGGTCGGTCTTCCTCAACAAAAAGAGGAAGACTGGCATGGATGTTAGCTCAGCACTGATCTTCCTCACAAAACAAAACAAAACATTATTTCCAGGGGCCGGCCCCATGGCATAGTGGTAAGTGCGCGTGCTCCGGTGCTGGCGGCTTGGGGTTCGGATCCCAGGCGCACACAACGCACCACTTGTCAAGCCACACTGTGGCAGCGTCCCATATAAAGTGGAGGAAGATGGGCACGGATGTTAGCCTAGGGCCAGTCTTCCTCAGCAAAAAGAGGAGTATTGGCATGGATATTAGCTCAAGGCTGATCTTCCTCACAAAAAAAAAAAAAAAAAAACCACATTATTTCCAGAAGGCTAAAAATTAAAACAAAGACAAATTTTTAAAGGTCTTCTAAAAGAAAATTTCTTTTTTTTTCCCCCAAAGCCCCAGCAGATAGTTGTATGTCATAGCTGCACAGCCTTCCAGCTGCTGTATGTGGGACGCGGCCTGAGCATGGCCAGAGAAGCGGTGCGTCGGTGCGCGCCCGGGATCCGAACCTGGGCCGCCAGCAGCTGAGCGCACGCACTTAACCACTAAGCCATGGGGCCGACCCAGAAAATTTCTTAATTTAGATTTTTTTTATTTCTTCAAATCTAGTTCCTCCCAAAAGCTGGTGGGAATCTGGGAATCTATGAATCTCCCCACCCCCAGCACTCACAAACAGAACAATCCTAGCCAGAAAAGGATTTGCCTATTAGCCACGCTATCTCCACCAAGACAGCAGCCTTATTAAATTACAACTGTTTGAACAAGGTCAAGCACTCAGAGTTTAATTCAAAGTGTTTCCAGGTATAATGCTGTCAGGTCAACTTAAACAAGCCAACAGAGGCTTGGAGCCTGATTAAATATTAAAACAGAATCTTTCACATCTGTTTTTACCCAAGGATGAAATTACTGTACATCACTTCAACCAGCTCATTAATACACTATACACACATCTTGCCTCAAAGGTTACAGGAATATCAATGCTTCAAAAGCCTGCAGTGAAACCTGCTCACACAGCCAGAAGTGAGGTCACTGCATACTTTACAGGATGTCAATATCTCTATAAAATGTGAGAGAGAATCAGTTAGACATAGACACATTTTAAATTAAAGGATGAAAACCTCCCTGAAGTTAAGCCAGTTGCTTTTGATCTGAACTTTTTAATCATTCATTCAGTTGGCTTTGATAGGTAACTTGATAGCACATGTTGAGCAAAAATTTTGATTCAACAGTAATTATTTTATAAAATGGAGAATTGTCACATCCAAATAGATGGCCATGGTGATTACATTTTTAGCTTACAAAAACATAAATATAAAAGGTACATATAAATATTTCAAAGCACAACACTTGGACACTCAGAGTATATACTTTCATGGAGTATTTGGTAAAAGAGCAGTTGAAGATTTGCTGCTTTAAAAACTCCTCTAACAGAGAATGACACCTGAACAAACAGTCTAGAATTACTTCTCTGTGTTTAATGCCCCCATACCTGAACCCAGTGAACAATTTCGAAACTGTTTTGCAGGACTATCTATGTCATAGACTGCTAGCAATTATTTGTAGCTGCTGTGCACATTTGCCACCCTCTCCTCTTTCTTTGGTACATCACTCCCTTTCTTCTAGGGAACTCTACTTCCACTCCTGGTCCTGGGGAACTGTCAATCACAGTGCCCTCACCCCCAGCTACATGGATGGGCACATCCTCCAAACCATAGTTCCCGGGCTTCCCATGACAGTGGCTGGTCTAAGCGGTGGGCACATACCTCAGGCAAGCTATTTCTATATGCATATTGGGAGAGAAAAGTCTTTGGGGGCTGGAATCGCTCACCTGGCAGGATGTATGGGCAGCCATTTTCCCATCCCCAAGGAGAAAGCCAATATGCATAACGAGCATACATACAGAGAGAGCAGAGCTCAAAATACAGAGAAACAGCTCTGACCACATCCTCTGAGCAACAGGAGCCAATTGAGCCTAATCCACCTCCACTTTCTGTTTTGAAGATTAGATGTCTCTAGATAATATTAACATTAGTTAATGTCAGATGTATCTGTGTTTAGCTATTAGCAATAAGATAATAGAAAAACTTCTATTCTGACCCCAGGTGCAGCTAAACTCACACTTTCTCTAGGAAATCCTACTGATCTCTCTTTTCTGAAGTTGTACAGAACTTCAACTTCTACATTACCAACAGATTTTATCTTGCACTGCTTTCTTACTGTTTCATATATGTAACTGATTTAAAGTTTTAAATCTCTTGTTGCTATATATTAAAAAGAACATAAAGGCTGCCTAAATCTAAGATATTTTAAGTCAGTTTGTTCAATATAGACTAGGATAAAGATGATAAATTCCAGCTATGTAATATTTGACCAAAAATAATGACGCTGGTATTGATGTGTTACTTGTGGAGTGTGTTTCATTGTGATATTGCCATACCTCACATATTCAGGTTTCTTTTCAAAAAAAGAGATGATCACTCACTTATTCAGGAGTAGAGGTCAACTTCACACCCAAAGAAGAGTGGTTACAGTGCACAGACCCCAAGTGATAAAACCTTCACAATCCAACTTACATACTCGAGGCTAAGGAAAAATTATTCAAGAACCCTTTGTTGGATTATGGAGTTTTTAAAATCCATTTAGAATGGTGATATATTGTCTAATTTTTTCATAGAAACAGCAGTTGATTCCATAAATATATGAAAAACATTTTCTTTCTTTGGATTAATTGACTATAAGTAAAGGAATGATTTGCGAGACAAAAAAATCAAAGGTTCATTTTTTTCCCCAAAGATATAATTACACTGGAAAATGAAGGTTGACTATAAGCAGAGAACTGTTTTATGCTTCTTTTTTTCTGCCATAGCACAATATGAAACAGTATTTCAGTGGGAAAACCATGGGACGTGCAGCCAGGGGACCCAAGCTAGAGCTCTTGTTCTGTCACTGACCGGCCATGTGAAGACAAAACAGAGAAGGCACAAAACTTCTCTTGAACCTGTTTCTTTGCTGCACAAGAGTAATGCCCACCTTACCCACACTCACCATATAAGTGGGCAGTGAAGATCCATTGAGATGAAGTAAAAATAAATAAAATAGCATCATCTGAAAGCAACACACAAATGTAAAGTCACTGTCTAGAAAAAATAAATTAGTTAATATCATGCGCCGCGTTCAAACATGATCCTAATCCTCTTCCAATTTTATAAATGAGAAAACAAAGCTCAAAGAGGTTAATCCTAACTCTTGCAAAGTCACACAGCAGGTACAAGAAGCAGGTCAGCCCACAGCACACGTTCTTCCCAGCACAACCTTGCCTCCAGTGACTACAGAACAAGGAAGTGGCACACCTCGACTCACGAGAATCCAAATTCTAGGTGGCTTTGCCTAGTTTACAGATGCATTTCACATTTGTTGAGAAGATAAAACGTCTATAATAAGCACTTCATTGTTGTTGTTTACTATTGACAAAGAAAAGGTTCAGCAAATATACACAGGAGCTTATTGTGTTTCGTAGAACAAAATAATTTTAAAGTGTCTGTTTGTCTGCTATGCCTGGTATGGTTAAGAAGCTAATTTAACACGGCAAAAAATATCTGCAACTGAACTATAGTTAATTTCCTATGGAGTTTTCAAGTTCTAAGAAACAAAATAGCTCCCAAATTTTCAATTTTTGAAGACAAAAAAAGCAACATAGATCCCTGCTTATAGGTTTATAGTGTTCATTTACTGAATGTAAACCATGAAGAATATATTTAAATTTTTAATAGGATGTATTTTTTATAGAAAAGCTGAAATTTTCTGACTAGTGATTTAAATCATGACGCAAGTTGGAATCATTTAAAAATCAAATCCATCTTGGATGACGTTCACTGCTAACACACAAAATAGATGCTAGGTCTACCTTTTATATTCTGTAGGATGCAAGCAACATGCCTTGTTAGGAGGTAATAGAAAAAAGAAAGTCTCCAGGTAGTCGTGACTTACTGGATTTCCTCTGCCCACAATGCTTAACGGAAGTAAAAGGAACTAATCAAGGTAATGGGACTAAGGGATAGGAAGTATGCCTGTGGACCACCACAGTCGGGAGGGGAGGGACAACACAATGGCTACTAGACTTGGGCCACCACTCTAGGTACACAATCAGATTGCTTCTGGGAGAGACATTTCGTGTCATGTTGATGTGAGGAGTAGGGGAGAAGAAAGGGCTCAATGAGGTGCATGCCAGAGTGTATGTCTGTGCCTGGGCTTGTTTCAAGGGTGAAGGATACACTGAAACCAGAAGGTTAGGCTGCAAGGATTATAATAAAAGCATTTGAACACTCAGGAAAAAATGCTTTTTGAAATCTTAAACCATTAAATTTAAAAATCAGTAGTTAATAATACACAAAGCAATTTGTTTAACAGAAAACAGAATTCCAATACAGCACAATCTTATAACACACACAAAATCACACTTGAATGATATAATCAAGCAGAGTAAACTATACTAAATGTAATGTCAATAAACTCTTTTTTGATTGTTGAGCCCCACCACCACCCCCAAAGAAAAGACTATAAGGAATTTAACAGAAGGAAATTAATCATCATAATACTTTGGTTCAATACTGATCTACAGTGAAATAATTTGGGCATTAGTACAGTTTACTTGAAATAAGATTTAAAGCAGCACATTTAAAAGAAGCAGAACTCATTAAGCAACCTCTCAAAAGGATCATTTCCTCTAATTATTGCTTTTATAACAGAAGAGAAAGGCAACCCAATGTAAGTTCATAAAATCTACAATTAGCTGCCAAAATCTTAGCAGATAAAATTAGAAGGGAAAGGATATTTAGAAGCACAATTGGGAAAAAGTTCTGTTATTTCTAAAAAGGCATTTGTTCTTTCTTTCTACCCATAATCATTTAAAGCAAACACTATAGACCAGATATTGTGGTAGGGCCACAGCAATCAAGGAATAAAAACACAAGACCAAGCTGGGTGCTCCACAAGCTTAGTCTTGGGGTGGAGGTGAGGAGAGTTATAAAAATCCTCACAATACCTCTGGACAAGTGTTCTTTTTTTTTTTTTTAATAATTTTATTTATTTATTTTTTTCCCCCAAAGCCCCAGTAGATAGTTGTATGTCACAGCTGCACATCCTTCTAGTTGCTGTACGTGGGACACGGCCTCAGCATGGCCGGAGAAGCGGTGCGTCGGTGCGCACCTGGGATCCGAACCCGGGCCACCAGCAGCGGAGTGCGTGCACTCAACCGTCAAGCCACGGGGCCGGCCCTGGACAAGCGTTCTAACCTAGGTTCTACGTAAGAGGCTATGGAAGAACGAAGCTGCTGACTGAATGGTTGACTGGAAAATCTTCACATCTGAGCTGAGTCTTAAAGGAGAAGAAGGAGAATGAGCCTGAAATATAAAGTAAAGCAAGATGGAAAGTAAGGCATTCCATATTCCACGCAAAAAAAAAAAAAAACAGTGTGTTAAAGGGTACAAAAGGATGAAATAGAATATTTTTAGGAATCTTTGGACAGAGGAGGATTCGGGGAGAATAAGGAAGAATGATGATGGGGTGCACAAAGCTGGAAAGACTGATAGGAACTGACAGGAACAAGATTATGGAGGAAGAGCATTTTAGTCAAACTCTGGAATTAATTCAAACTTTAGGTCTTACTCAACAGGGCCTATTGGGAAGATATTGAAGATCTGATCAAAACCTGTCATATAATTTCCTAAACGTTTCAGTATTCCAAAGTATTTAATAATTATAATTAATGTTGTTTTTTTGTGTGAGGAAGATCAGCCCTGAGCTAACACCGTGCCAATCTTCCTTTTTTTTTTTTTTTTTGCTGAGGAAGACTGGCCCTGAGCTAACATCCGTGCCCATCTTCCTCTACTTTATGTGGGACGCCACCACAGCATAGCCTGACAAGCGATGCATCAGTGCGTGCCCAGGATCCAAACCCAGGCCGCCAGCAGTGGAGCGCACACACTTAACCACTGCACCATGGGGCCAGCCCCTATAATTAATATTTTAACTGCAAAAACCATGATTAAAAGACAGAGTGAAAAGGCAACCTATGAAATGGGAAAAAACATTTTCAAACCATATATCTGATAAAGGGTTAATATCCAGAATATATAAAGAACTGCTACAACTCAACGACCAAAAAAACAAACAATCCAATTAAAAAATGGGCAAAGGACCTGAACAGACATTTCTTCAAAGAAGTTATACAGATGGCCAAGAAGCATATGAAAAGATACTCAACATCACTAACCATAAGAGAAATGCAAATCAAAACCACAATGGGAAATCACCTCACACCCATCAGGATGGCCGCTATCAAAAGAACAGAAAATACTAAGTGTTGCTGAGGATGTGGAGAAATCAGATCCTTGTGCACTGTTGGTGGGAATGTAAAATGGTGCAGCTGCTTTGAAAACAGTATAGAGGTTCCTCAAAAAATTAAAAATAGAATTAACACATGATCCAACAATCCCACTTCCGGGAATATATCCAAAAAAATTGAAAACAGTATTTAAAAGAGATATTTGCACACCCGTGTTCACTGAGGCATTATTCACAACAGCCAAGAGATAGAAACAACTCAAATGTCCATTAATGGATGAATGAGTAAAGAAAATGTGGTATATACATACAATGGAATATTATTCAGCCTTAAAAAAAGAAGGAAATCCTGTCATATGCTATAATATGAATGAACCTTGAAGATATTATGGTAAGTGAAAAACGCCAGTCACAAAAAGACAAATATTGCATGATTCCACTTATATGAGATATCTAAAGTAATCAAACTCTCAGAAACAGAAAGTAGAAGGTGACTGCTGAGGGCTTGGGGGACGGGGAAAAGGGGAGGGGGTATTAGTGTTTAATGGGTATAGAGTTTCAGTTTTACAAGATGAAAAAGTTCTAGAGATCCGTTGCACAACAATGTGCACACAGTAAACACTAATGTACTATACACTTTAAAAGTGTACTCTACTATGTACTTGACACTTTAAAAATGGTTTAGATGGTAAATTTTTTGTTTTTCACCATAATTTAAAAATAAATAAATAAACCAATAACAACAAAAACAAAAATTATAACTAAAAATTGCAGGGCCAGCTCCGTGGCTTAGCAGTTAGGTGCACGCGCTCCGCTGCTGGCGGCCCGGGTTCGGATTCCGGGCGCACACCGACGCACCGCTTCTCTGGCCATGCTGAGGCCGCGTCCCACATACAGCAACTAGAAGGATGTGCAGCTATGACATACAACTATCTACTGGGGCTTTGGGGGAAAAATAAATAAATAAAAATCTTTAAAAAAAAAATTAAAAATTGCAAAGTTGCAGGCTAATTCATAAGGCTAATATGGCATATGATCTGTATTAGCTGTAGCTGAAATTTACAGTGTTCAACTTATCATGAAATTTCAAGTTTCTGAGATGACACAGTAATTGCTGGCAAGTCGTATGCTTGAAATCTGCAGGGTACAAAATAAGGGAAATTGTACTTAGTGATAAAACCTAGCTCTAGGCTACTGGTGCCGAGATGGCTGATTGTGCCATCAAGGTAGGATTTATCAGGATTTGGTAACTTAGAACTACTGATTTGTAACTGGAAGTTTTTTTTGTTTGTTTGTTTGTTTTTTTGTGAGGGGATCAGCCCTGTGCTAACATCCGCCAATCCTCCTCTTTTTTTTGCCGAGGAAGACGGCCCTGGGCTAACATCCGTGCCCATCCTCCTCCACTTTATATGGGACGCCGCCACAGCGTGGCCTGCCAAAGCAGTGCATCGGTGCGCGCCCGGGATCCGAACCAGCGAACCCCGGGCCACCACAGCGGAGCGCGCGCACCCAACCGCTTGCGCCACCGGGCCGGCCCCATGTAACTGGAAGTTTTAAAAAGAAATCATTATCTTAAATAAAGTCAAACTTTCAGGGCCGGCCCCGTGGCTTAGCGGTTAAGTGCGTGCGCTCCGCTGCCGGCGGCCCGGGTTCGGATCCCGGGTGCGCACCGAGGCACCACTCCTCCAGCCATGCTGAGGCCGCGTCCCACATACAGCAACTAGAAGGATGTGCAGCTATGACAGACAACTATGTACTGGGGCTTTGGGGGAAAAATAAATAAATAAAATCTTTAAAAAAAAAAAAAAAAAAAAAACTTTCAGGTGTTAAAAGTCCAATCTGGTCTAAACCAAAACTAATTTCATCCAATGTGAAGCTTTTCCCCTGAGACCAGCAGTGAGAAAAGGGTGGGGGGCCAGAGAGCGAAAGAGGCAAATATAAGGAAAGGGCAACAAAAAAGTCTATCCACTTGTCTGTGGTCCCCTGGCCTGTAAAACATCTGCCACTTGCAGGAGTTCAAATGCCGGATCTCACTCATGAGACCCCTTCACTGGGACCTCCATGCTGCCTGAGGCAGGTAATGAGGGCCCTTTGGCTCCTCTCTCAGCCTCCTCTCAGCTCCTGCCCCTGTGGTTCACCCACAGCCTCTTTCTGCTAGAATCCTACACCTGGTAGGCAGTTTTCTTATGCAGAGAAGGTCTTTCAAGATGACTCACACTGCTGCCCACAGCTGCTGCCCTCCAGGTAGACCTCCTGGCCAGCAGAAAATGTCAAGCATTTGCAGCTCCCTCTCTGTACACACTGCCCCACTATGGTTCTACCCTGGGTAACTCCAGCCACACTGCTGCTTTCAGATGAGAGGAAGACACTAGTCTCTGCGTTCACAGATATCTCCAAACTCCAGGAGAGACACACCACACTCTCTGAAGAACTCTTTCTCAGATTCCATTCTAATCCCACAGTAGCACCTGGCTGGTGACTGCAGTTCAATAAAATGTCAATCTCCTTTCGCAATCAACCCCAATCTCTTCCTTATTCTCTTGGGGCCTCTCTCGAATGACTAGGGGGAGGACAGAGAGAGGGAAACCCCCACTTCCCTCAGGGAAGAGCACTCTCTACCCTAGGAGTTCCTTGCATGTAATCCATTTCTAATCTTCCTGACATAGGCTGGGTTACAAGGTGGAGGGTGTAATAGTTGCTAGACCCATTTGGCCAACTCTTGTCAAGCTCTGCAATGGATGCTTCTAAAATCTCTCTTCAGACTCTGTGGGGACTTACCATCTATCGGCTACAGCTTTGGGACTTTGGCCAAAATTTTAGACAACAGGAAAACGCCCACTTAAATCTTACCATATATATTTGTATAGTAATAGGATATAAAAATGATAAGGACTATATCAAACTGAGGTACTGTTATTAGGTGCCCAAAGTATCTCCATGAAGCCTAAAACTCCTTCAAGGACAGTCTGAAATTCAACTCTATTGAATATTCAAATAACTGCACAAATAACTACTGTTGCACAGAAAAAGATGTCAACACTGCTGAACCCAAACTGTTAGCTGGCAAGCAGTGTCACCATGCAATAGCTTGAACTGTCTGTCATCCAATGCTTAAAGTTCTAATCATGTGCACAAAAGGTGGTTAGACATACCAGTGCAAAATGTACAAAAGAAAAAGCTAAGCCCACCTGTATTAACATTGATGTGTACAACTAGGACTATCCAGGAAAGAAATCTTGGTAATTTCAGTAACTCTACTGCCACTATTAACTATCCCTGCATTTTGTAACATTCTCTCCAGATTCGAACTCCAGGTGAAAGCAGTCAGCAGGCTGAGCCTAAGCAGTGAGCCCACCCCTGTAACTCATAGGAGGCAAGAACAGGAAATGCTCATTTGACCTGTGCGGGCTTCCACAGCAGAAGGCAGACCTCACCACGGCCCACCAGTGGGCAACCTATAGTGGACAGCAAATGTCCATTACAGATTCTATCATCTTCCTGAAAGAACTCAGAATATAAATCAAAACAACACTGGCAATGATAAACAATGTTATTTCTGCCAGTCAACATTACATGCTAATATCATTCTAAGAAATAATTTATAAAAGCATATCACTACCACAATCTGCCATCATTAGTCAGAATCAACAAAAAAATGAAAGCTCCCAGAAGGACTAAAATCATTAATGCAATGCTGATGACAAAGATGCTGGGAGATTATTTAATTTTTTATGTCAGATCATGTTAATTGTCATGTTGAAATTTGCAAATTGTTGCTTGGTAAAATATTCATTTACTAAAATAATAAATAATACATGTTGGACATATTAGTGAAATTACCATTTTTAAAAGCATCATAGAAACAGATGAAAAACCATTTCAGTGCAACTCCTTGTACCATTTAGGGAAAAACAAGAGAATCTGGTAAGTTACATTGTGGCAGAAAAAGCAAGAATTGCTACCATATTTCCTTACCCCAAACTGACCTTCCACAAATTCCTAAAGTCAGCTCAGTTCAGCAAGGCACCTGGGGAGCCAAAACCAAAATCCAGAAAGTTGAGTGGAGGCTTCCTGCCAAAGGTAGCACTTGAAGCAGCAGCACCAGCTAACACTGAAATTGAGCTGGCCATGGAAAGGTGGCCAGGTTTAAAAGAAAGGCTGTTAAGGAATTGCCAGGACAAGAGAAGCTGTTCCAAATCCTACTGTAGCAAAGGTAACAAGATCACAGCTTTCCCTAAACAACGTTCACCATTTTCATCTCCTGCTAATCTTACTCGGTAAATCTTTCATGTTCACCTTTTCATATAGGGCTCAGTTCTTTATTTTCATTGAATGGGGATAAATACTAGGCTCTCCTATAATCTCATTTGAAAGAGAAGTGGTTATTTGCAAATGCTGGAAGGTTGGTAGTACAAACAAAGCTTGCAGCACAAATTTAATTTTGAAATTAAACCATTTATATGCAAAAAAAACCCCTATGCTCTACATATTTTTAACACAAGATTTGAACATATATCATAAAACCCTTAGAAAATAAACTTGAAGTGACTGAATTAAAAAAAAAAAAATCAAACCAATGATGGTATAAAAATACTTGGTAACCAAAAGATTAAATGTAAAACATGTGCCTACTGAATCAAGGTC
This sequence comes from Ceratotherium simum simum, assembly GCF_057802395.1. Taxonomy (NCBI): domain Eukaryota; kingdom Metazoa; phylum Chordata; class Mammalia; order Perissodactyla; family Rhinocerotidae; genus Ceratotherium; species Ceratotherium simum. Next base: position 27,033,184 of record NC_141905.1, read on the forward strand.
AAAGGCCTAAACCTGGCATTCTCAGCTCTTCATGGTCTGGCCCTAACCTACGTTTTAAAATCTTACTTCCTACCACTTCCCTCCAGAGCAGAGCATACCCATCCTCCAATCTCTGGCAGGTCATCTCCTACCTGCCTTGTAACCTCCCTCAGATTTAAAAGTCCATTTACTCCTTTGGCTCTTCCTCACTAGGGCTTATTAGTTCTCTACCCAGACAATGCATTTTCCTTTCAATGGCATTAGGTAATGCTCCTTGGTTTGACCTATTTTCTGCCTCACCATACAATTCCCTTATCCAAACAGTGGATGGTACACCATCAACAGGGCTTGCCTCAGGGAACCCCCAGCTGGTGGAGGGGTAACCCTACAGTGATTACCCCTGGCTAACCTGGCAGTACCTTGCAGACTGAGACCTTCAACCTCTTCACACAGAAAGTAAAGGTTATGATGGAGCAACTGGTCCTGGGCTCTAGATTACTCCCTTCTCTTCTTGGATCTCAGCTCTCCATTCTCTCTCCCTGAATCTTCACAACTACTTAACTTCTTAATAGAGCTGAACAATCTCTCAGCCATCCAGGCCTTCAAGTGCTCAGATGAGGCTGAGTATCAAGTATAATGGCAGACGTAGAGAAACGGCTCTGACACAGATATCTAGGCAACTCTCTCTCTTCTAACATATATATATAATTCTACATTACACAATAAGTAATACATTTTCACTGTTAAAAAAAATTCAAGGGCTGACCCATGGCCAAGTGGTTAAAGTTCTGCACGTTCCACTTTGGTGGCCCAGGTTTGCCGGTTCGGATCCTGGGCGCAGACATATACTACTCGTCAACCCATGCTGTGGCAGCAACCCACATACAAAGTAGAGGAAGACTGGCACACGTTAGCTCAGGGCTAATCTTCCTCAGCAAAAAAACACTAATAATAATCAAATAATACAAATGATACAGATGAAGTCAAGTCTCTACTGACCTCCTCAAAATCCCATCCCTTTCCTTCCTTAGAGTCCTTTATCAATAAATTTACATATTATCTTTCATTAAATCTAAAATCTTATCACTTATAATACCATGTTTCACCAAGAAAGAAAAAAGTTTAACTATCCCACTAATTGTCAGATACACTGATTTCTGAAATGTTGAAATGTGAAAAACGTGTTTTAGAATCCATGAAATGTATCTAAATGGGATTTTAAATACATCTAAAATGAATTTATTTTACAGATTTCATGTATATGATACATATAGAATCTATAAAAAGCAATACATATAGAAATATACCTAGTTTTGAGGAATTTTTTATATAAATGTGATGATTTTATAATTTTTTTTCCACTAAAAATATATCTGGGAGAGCTTCACATACTAGTTGCATATAGATCTACCACACTCTTTTCCGGTGCTGCCTAATATTCCATATGCTGGCTGTACCACTGTGCGTTTAGTTATTCCAATATTTCATCATTACTAACGATGATGGAATAAGTGTGTACCCACGTGTATTTTGCTAGAGGCAAAATTACTAAATCAAAGGTTTGTGATTTTATTTTCATAGATACTGACAAACTGCCCTCCCAACAGGTCTGAACAATTTATACACTTACTCTATGTAAAGTATACCTATTTTTCCTCATTGCTGCAAAACAGAATATTATTAATCTTTTTAATTTCTGCCAATCTAATGAGAGAAAATCATACCTGATTATTTTGCAGAAGGTTCCTTACATTCTTTATATTTAACTATTTTCTACTAGTCTATTATTTTTCTTTTAATTATATTTGCAGTTTTGCCTTTGGTGATATAGACATTTACAATTTTTTTTGTGTGTGTGAGGAAGATAAGCCCTGAGCTAACATCCACGCTAACCCTCCTCTTTTTGCTGAGGAAGACTGGTTCTGAGCTCACATCTATTGCCAATCCTCCTCCTTTTTTTTTCCCCAAAGCCCCAGTAGATAGTTATGTCATAGTTGCACATCCTTCTAGTTGCTGTATGTGGGACGCCACCTCAGCATGGCCGGAGAAGCGGTGCGTTGGTGCACGCCCGGGATCAGAACCCGGGCCGCCAGTAGCGGAGCGCGTGCACTTAACCGCTAAGCCACGGGACCGGACCCTTAAATTTTTAAACAGTCAAATTTACCCACCATTTCCCATCTTTACCCAAGATTATTTACATATAGGTAATATTTTCTTCTAATAGGTAACACATTCTTTGCAACCCCACGGGATTTTGGCCTGGCTGTGTCTGGAGGGAGATGGAATACACTCCCACAACCCACACACTGGAGAATTTCCACACAGCTATCCTGAGACCACCTCTGAAAGGGGCAGGTGCCAGTCAGTGCTCTGCCAGCCTGTAGGCACTATTTCAGGAAGGACTAGCCAGTTCCCTTCCTTAATGTCTGAGACAGAAGCCTAACCCATTCCAGGCTATGTGTGCCAACCTGGTCAGCCTGACATTGTGGCCCAAGGCCATAGATCAAGGACCAGACACACAGAGAGGCAAGCATCCCATTATGTGGCTGAGTTCTTGAGCCAGGAGTGTCTGGACACCTTGTGTAAAGATTGCCAACCCATTCCCCCTCTCCCTCAGACTCAGATATAAGAGGCTGCCTGTCGAACTGCATCCCTGACCTGGCAAAAACAAACGCCAGAGCATTGGGTAACTCTGGTGACTAGATCCTGACAAGCCCAGCTGCCAAGAGACACTCCATGTGACACAGGCCCCTGTCCCCAGGGAGCCAAGGGGAAAAGACTGGCTCCTTTCCCTCCACATCTGCACCATGAGATCAGATCATTAATTCCTCTGTGTCCAGCTCCCCACTGTTTACACAGTCTCCCTCTCTTACTCCATAACCTACTACTCCCCGCCTGTGTGAGCTTCACCCTCCAGGCCCTCATGACTCACCTAACTGCCAGAAAGAGGGCCCAGGACAGTTAGGTTCCGAGTTCCCTGACTCCAAGCAGCACTAAGTGAGCTCTGGTTAGTGGCATGATGGGAAGACACGGGACTGTAGATGAGTCATAGACTGGTGGGAACACACACCTCTCTACTATAAGTTCATGATTTATTTAGCCAAAGACACAGAACTTTAATGGGCAAATAAGGTGGCTACATAGGAGGAGCAGATGCAGACAATTTTTCTGTGGCTTTTCCTTTGCCCCTGGGTTTCCAACTAAGAGCACAGCCAAGTGACCTCAACAGGGTCTTGCCAGATTTGGAAAGACAAAAAAAAAAAGGAGAATTCTTGCTGTGATTTTTCAAAAGTCTGGCTTACCTAACAACCTCTATACTCTTTAAGGGAATATTTATATACATTACACACTCCTGGTTGTTGAGCCCAGCTCAGCATTATCAAGAATTCCTCCTCACCTAGGTGAAGGGGAGTGTGTGTAAGGAAGGATCCATGGCGGATGTCTCTGCCTCCAGCTTCCCAGAGTCTTGGGAAAGTCCATCTCCCAGAAGCAGTGAAGACCTGAGGCCCTGCTGGAACACATCTGGAACTCAGTAGAGCTTCTCGCAGCGCACACCTGGAGAAATCGCTTGGGACTCAATCCCACCTCAACACTCTCTCATCTAAAATTAACCTTGCATGTCAGAGTTCATATGCAACTTAACGTTCTCTGATGTAAACAGCTCCTCCTTATGCTGATACAGCCCCAGCCATCCTACAAAGTACTGAAGCCAACTCCTAATGTTATCAGCCTGATGATAATACCCCATTTGGTATTCTGTACTCTAGAAGGTACCCCCTGCCTTGGACAGAGCTCACCCCATGGTCCATCAAAGCCTCCCTAGGAAAATGCAAATAGAAAGCTCCTTGAGTGGACCACCTAAATTCCATTCACCTCGCCTCTACATTTAGTACAGTTCTTTATGCATAAGAAATATTTTCTAAATATTTGTTCAATTAATTATATTAGAATTATTTTTGGAATGAATACTTGAGTTCTCAAAGAGCTTCATTTCTCATATATTTAAGTCTAATAAACTTACATCTTTGTTAAAGAAGTCTCTGCCTTTGGCTAATGGCAATCCTATCCATTATCAACTTCAAATTTAACCAGTCTCAACTTCCCAACCAAAAACAAGGAAACTTGAGAGCCCAGGATGCCACTACACTAAATGGAGATTTTCTACATGCTCTAGATCTGTGCTGTCCAGTACGGTAACCACTAACTACATGTGCCTGTTTAAATTTTAAAGAAATTTCCTCGGTCTCACTAGCCACATTTAAGGACTCAACAGCCACATGTGGCTACCATACTGGACAGTGTAGATACAGAGTACTTCCATCACTCTTTTGGTCAGCACTGCTCTAGATGCATTATAAATGTTGAACACCCGAAGAATTCTTAGCTTGCAGCCAGGAAGTATCAGATCATCAAAGTGCTATAATTAAATTTAAAAATATACTGCTCCTTTAATTAAAACAACAGAAGGAAACACTCTCACTGATGAGTAGAGCTTTTATAATAATAGATTTGTCTCATCACAATGAAAAATTTAAATGCGGCATAACTCTCATCTATCTCTGGTTGCCAAAATTAATAAACTATGCAGAGGGCAATGCATACTTGGAGCTGCATGAATCCTTTCTCTAGACAGATAAAATTTTCTGGTTAATGGTCACTTAGGGAACTAATTTTTATATAACCCTTAATGCCTTAGGCAGAGTAGAGTGTGCAAACATCTAGAAAATTTTCAGCCCAGGGATTTCAAAACATATGCATACAAAACCAAAATACCTAAGTCTTCTACGAGTTCAGAATTTGAAGCTAGGAGAAAGGTTGCCATGAATATGTTAAGTGAGTATGTAAATTAGAACAAAGGAAGCACTTATGTGGGGCATCTCTCCCTCCCACTCCCCACTAATGCCAACATTCCTTAACAGATAAAAAATACCCATAGGGAGTTAGAGAAAAGGGATCTTCTATTTCTACACTGCAATAGAAAAGTCTTCCCCCAAAGTGAAGCAATGAGAGGTATAATAAGTGCACAATGAAAAATAAATCAAAACTGAAGAGGATAATGATGGACAAAAGGATAGGCCTGAAGATAAAAGACAAAATAACAACTTTCCCAGGAGTGTCAAGGTATAAAATAGTGCGTTAGAGTCTGAATTTTACACATTTGTGACATTTTCATTGGGCTGTCCACCACAGCATCTAATAAATTGAGCTTTAATTACCCAAGGTCACTCACCAATTCTTACTGAAATGTGCTGTACCTTAAGGACCTCTCAAGCAGATCACAAACAACTTGACTTTGTTTTCAGCTCAGTTTTCTGCTGGATCCTCAAGCCTACGACTTTCTACTAAAGGAAATTCAAAGGAAATACATCCCTAAGACACTGCCAGGAGGGCAGCTGGAGATATTAGGGACAGCCAACAACTGGGAGCTTGGTGATGTCAACTTTAACTTTCATCTCACCTTTTCCCCTCCACAGCATCTCACAGTCCTAAAACAGTGATCACCCTTTTATACCTGACTCCTGTGTCCTTGAAGAGCTATTTATCACCAATAAATCAAATTATATTTCCTCCTTTGGGAACATACATGTGACAAACCAGGAAATCCTCAGACCATGGTGGGTAGTACCATATCGGGCTCACATACTGACCTTGACTTCACTGGGAAATTTTAAGTGGTAAAAATTTCATCAAGGTAAGAGAGGAACAAATGAGGAACATTTTTCCCTTCCATTTTACACATCCATTATTTCAATTCCATTGCCAACTGTTCGTAATCTTTTTATAAACTCTCAGGAACTCAAGAGAAAACAGTGCATGAGTCACTATCCCAACAGCATATAAATGATAAGGAATACATCACCATATGCGTACTATCATTCATTGAAATTTTGTTTTAGCTGTTTTTAATAAAGAAGACCCATATGATCATCAAAAGTACATTATAAGATTCTAGTACAGATTTCTGTACCAGAAATCTCAGAAAAAAGGTTTAAATTCTCAGAAAAAAGGTTTAAAACATTAAAAACAAAATTTTTTAACTAGAATTTATCAAATTTACTAAAAAATTTCTTTACTGAGACATTAGAGTAGAAATTAACTTTTTAAACAAAGACAACTTTTAAAAGTAAGCAATCTTACAAATGTTTATCTAACATAATCCAGGCATGCTGGCTACAGCATCTCTAGTGACATACCTAAAAAACCACAAATTACTATGAAATAGGTCTGGAAACATGTGGTCCATGCAGAAAAAGTCTTTAACAAAGAAAGGTTTCTTTCTAAATTACATTAGTATTCACAAAGTGGAACAACTTGTTATGGAATCCCAGCATTAGTCTCATATTCAGTAATATCTTTAACTAATAAGAGAATATGTCCAAATATCACTTTTTTTTTTTTTTTTACAAAACGTAATTATCAGGGCCGGCCCGGTGGCTTAGCGGTTAAGTGCGCGCGCTCCGCTACTGGCGGCCCGGGTTCGGATCCCGGGCGCGCACCGACGCACCGCTTCTCCGGCCATGCTGAGGCCACATCCCACATACAGCAACTAGAAGGATGTGCAACTATGACACACAACTATCCACTGGGGCTTTGGGGAAGGAAAAAAAGGAGGAGGATTGGCAATAGATGTTAGCTCAGAGCCGGTCTTCCTCAGCAAAAAGAGGAGGATTAGCATGGATGTTAGCTCAGGGCTGCTCTCCCTCACACAAAAAAAACAACAACAACAACAAAACACGTAATTATCAGAGGCTAGAATTCCAGGATATCAGATAAAAGGATGGCTACAGAATGAAATTATCATTAAATATTAACTAAAAGTCAAACATGCAAGAAAACATAAAATATGCATCAGACAGTTTTAGGATGAGGTTAAGGAAAAGAGGCAGTGAACCAGATTACTATTAACAGTAAGAGGAGAAATAAGAGGAATCGCTGTTCAGACAGGGAAGGGGCGACAGCAGAGGAAACTGAAGAAGGGACAGAGCTCCAGGCTCTTCGTGAAGTAAAGAGGAGGATCCGACTCCCACAGCCCCAGCAGACAGTCCAGGTCTCAGCTGCAGGCAGAGAAGCGGGGGAGGGGAGACAGGGTTCTTTCTGACCCTATTTTCCATTCCATGTCACCCACTAAAGGTCTACATTAAGGCTGCTTTCAGGCCAACCGCAGCAGGAAGCCTGTTGAGCCCAGAGGGCCTCTAGTATCTAAAACTCCACCTCCATCTGTGTGCTAGCTAGTGGCATGCCTGCTACATAGATTTAACATGTAAATTCTGCCTGAGATAACACACAGTTCTTTTCATTATAACCAGTCAATTAATCAAAAGTATCAGTGAGTGATATCAGATTCTTGTGTTTTGACTAAAGGAAAGAAGGCAGAGAACAGAAGTTAAGGGGTGTTTGAAGCTGGCCAGAAGGCAAAGGCAGGAAGCTCAGGGCAGTGGAACCGCCACTGTTGAGTGACATGCAGGCTATGGGCCAGCACCTCACTTTATGCAGGTTATCTCAGTTGAGCCTCACAATAACCCTCCACTCTGAGGTGGAGGAGTCAAGTGAGGGCAACTCTGATGTATACCCACCAAATCTGGGAAGACTAACACAGTCTAGTAAGAGTCAAACTATAAAAATCTCTGAGTTATCAGAGATAACAGTCTCTTTAAAGAATCAGAGTAGGATTTGTCTGAAGACTCATCAATTCCACTCCCAGGTATATTCCAAGAGAATATAGGTATATTCCAAGAGATCTGAAAACATGTGTCCATCCAAAAACTTGTACACAAATGCTCACAGCAGCATTATTCAAAATAGCCAGAAAGTAGAAAAAACATCAACTCATAAATGGATAAACAAAATGTGGTATATCCATATAATGGAATATTATTCAGCAATTAAAAGGAATGCAGTACTGATACATGCTATAACTTGGATGAACCTGAAAACATTATGCTAAGTGAAAGAAGCCAGACACCAAAAAGGCCATATACTGTATGATGCCATTTAAATGAAATGTCCAGAACAGGCAAATCCATAGAGACAGAAAGTAAACTAATGGTTGCCAGCAGCTGAGGGTAACAGGGTACAGGCAGTTACTGTTAATAGGTACAGGGTTTCACTTTGGAGTAATGAAAATGTTCTGGAATTAGGTAATGGTGAAAAGTTACATGACTTGGTGAATATACTGAAAAAAAAACCCCACTGAATTGTACACTTTAAAAGGGTGAATTTTATGATATGTGAATTATACCTCAATTAAAAAAAGATTTGCCTGAAGACAATAACATATCCAAAGACTGTCCATCAGAAGGGGAGACTTGTCAGCAACAGTAGCTCAGAAAGGGGGGGAAAAAACAAAAATGGCACTGTCTAGGGGAGAAGTTTCATGGGCAGAGGAACTAGAAACACTGAGCTCAGTCCCACTGGAAAGGCTTTTCTGAGCAGTATTAGCACTACAGAATTAATCCCAGGGGGGATTAATTGTGAACAGGGCCCCTTAGAGGTGGGTAACATAGCAGCCCTAAGATCCCTTGTCAAAATCTCACATGCACTAAGCAGCTCCGTGGAGTTCTGCTTCCAGTATGCTCCAATGATCCAATATCACTTATTTTGTATAATTTATTATTAAATTATTATTTGATATTATTAGATTATTATTAAAATTAAATTATTAAGCTGCCTTTCAATCTTTGTAAACCCAATCAAGGTGGCTCTATCCTCAAGAGATGACGCACTTCCATATTTTTAGACCAAAAGAATATGGGCAAGAACAACACCCTTGTTTTCCTAGTACTGTCCAGGTTATAACATTGAAAGTCCTGCATCCCAGGAAATCTCTCAATTGGGCAACTAGGACAGCTGGTCACCCTAGATAAGACCCTGAAGTTGGTAACTATACCAAGATAATGTCGCCCTAACAAGGGCAGATACTGTATAGACTGACTAATGCAAACCCATTCCCACCACCCTCTCCTTTGTCTTCTAACCAAAGAGACTAAATTCTTGACCTCCCTGACTACCTGCAGCTAGTGACGGCCATGTGACTCAGCTCAAGGCAAAGAAATACAGGCAGAAGCCCCTGTGGAGGGAGGGGGTTGCCTCATTTCCTGAATAAAAGGAAAAACCTCACTAGGAGAAAGCCTTTGCTCTTACCCTTGGCCCTTTCCCTCTTTTCCTTGCTGGAACAAAGAAGTGATGCCTAGACATGAAGAAGCTATTCTGTGATAACGAGAAGAGCATGAGGAAGGCCTCTATGCTAAGGACAGTGAAGCAGAAAGATACAAAGACCCTGGGACCTGATGGCATCATATTATCAGGGGCAGCTGGCTATCCCAGCCTTGGAGAGCCTACTCCGGGCTGCTGCTAGAGAAAAAGGACCCTACCTGTTCAATCTCCACTGAAGCTCTCTATTATTTGAGTTGAGCACATCCCTAACTTATATTATCTATGAAACTTAAGAAAGAGCCAGCAGGCCACTCCAGGCTTAAACGTAGTCACAGAAAACAACTTAAAAGAGTAAACTGTTCTCATTTTTTAAGCATTTTTTTTTATAGCAGATACGTATATTTTACCAAAAAAAAAAGCTCAGAAATGGAATAAGCCTTGAGTCAGACATGGGATAGGGGTGTACACTGGGTATACAACTAGGTAATTTTTTAAAAGCTGAAAGGTTAATAGTTTGTTTTCCACGGTTAGGAAATAGGTGTGAATGTCAAATCTACATCAAAATGGTCTCTTCAAAATGTTATGTGGCCTTCTTGGAGATATTCCGTTTTGAATCAATAAATCTTTTATTGCTTCAGTAGATACTAATCTTTCCACTTCACAGGTGAGAAGACTAAGGCTCAGAGATAAAGTAAAAGGCCCAGAGTCAAATAGGTAGAACGTGGAGGAGCCAGTATTAAAACCTAGCACCAGCCCAAAGACTCTCTCTTCCTCTGCCCCAGTGATGTGGGCAGTGAAGGAAGGTGCCTTGAAAGATGCACCATTTTGCCTAAATGAGGAGAGAACAAGTGGAGGCTCTACATAGTGGCACATACAACTTCATTGCGATTTCTTTAAAAAAAAAAAAAAAGATTTAAACAAGTCTCATTTTATGGTAAAGAGGCTTTACTCTTTAAAGACTTAAGTTTTTTTTTTTTGCTAGGAAGATCAGCCCTGAGCTAACATCCAATGCCAATCCTCCTCTTTTTTGCTGAGGAAGATTGGCCCCGGGCTAACATGCGTGCCCATCTTCCTCTACTTTATATGGGACGCTGCCACAGCATGGCTTGACAAGCGGTGCCTCAGTGCACGCCCGGGATCCGAACCTGCAAACCCTGGGCCACTGAAGCGGAGCGCATGCACTTAACCGCTGCGCCACCAGGCCAGCCCCAAGACTTAAATATTTATATATATTAGATAATAAGGTATCTTGTGGATAAAAATAAACTGTCTGTTAAAATATTTACTTATACAACTATCACTTATAGGGAACAAAATGAGAAGTAAAATTGCTCAGAATACCCAATAATATGAAGAACAGGCCTACTTCCTGGGCTAATTCTTGAATGCTGGTATTCCCAGAGACCTGTTCTCTCCTCTGCAACCATCATCCTTCACAGACTCCTCTCCCCTATCCCACACAACTTAGATTTGAAACTAACACTTCAGTCCATCCTCTCAACCCACACAGACACTGCTCTATACCCAAGACCCGGGTTCTCCCTTACCTCAATTAGCATACCACTCCCTGCCACCAATTTCTCTACCCCACAATCAATGTTTCATGCTTCCACCTGTTATGTATCTAAAACATAAATCTTTCCTCCTCTGCTTAAAAGTCTACTTACAGGGCCGGCCCCGTGGCTTAGCGGTTAAGTGCACGCGCTCCGCTGCTGGCGGCCCGGGTTCGCATCCCGGGCGTGCACCGACCACCGCTTCTCCAGCCATGCTGAGGCCGCGTCCCACATACAGCAACTAGAAGGATGTGCAGCTGTGACATACAACTATCAACTGGGGCTTTGGGTAGGGGGGGAAGTCTACTTACAGAATAAAGTCGAAATTTCTTCACTGGACAGAACACTACCATCTTCATAACTTCATATTCCATCACACTTCCCCGTCCCTGAGCCATACCTTCTGTTCAGCCATATGCTACTTACCATTGCCCAAACATGCATTCTGGATCACACCCCCGAAACTCTGTGCTTGCTATTCCCTCTGCCTAGAATGCCTTCCCCATTTTGGGGCTGTCTGGTACACCCTGACACTAAATCTCAACCTAAAAGTTCCTCCCTCTGCAAAGCCTTCCCCAGCAAAACAGATTTCTCCTTCTTTGTGCTCTCAAGGTAATCTCTTCACCCCAAGCCCAGGCACTTAGCTCACAACATTAGCATTAGTTGTATGCTTATTTATTGAGGCAACCCACTAGAGTGTCCCTGGTTGACCACTACGTACTATATCCATAATAGATAGGTACTTAGTAAATGAATGAACATGAAAGATTTGATGAGTCACCGACTGAACAAGCGACCTCCATTCATCTTTGAGTTTCTTAAGGGAAGGAGTGGTATCTTACCTATTTCTGTATTCCTAACACCAGCAAATCTGAGATGCCCAATAAATGTTTGCTAAACTCAGTATCATCATAGCTCCTTACAAAAATGTCTCCATTGAGGTGTGATTTAATGCCATTCTTTTCTGTGAACTGAGGAATGGGAAATGAGAAATGTCTACTTGGACAGGGGTTTAGTATCATTCAGGGAGACTTCATTTCGATACATGTATTTCTGATTTGTTGGAAATTTTTCTTTTTGTACAATCAGCATGCATTATTTTTATAATCAGGTATTTCCCTTTTGGGTGAGAGGAGAGAGAAGAGTGGGAAGAAAGACTGTCGATGTTATTATCCATAAATTACCCTTGAATTCAGAAAAAGCAGGAAAAAAACTCCCTCTCTTCAAACTTCTATGCTTCCATATCTAATAATGAGACTCATAAACCACATCTTTCTCTTTTGTCCTTAACTTCCCAGATGTTTAGAATTAAATTATTCATTCTAGACACAGGGTTTATCTGTTCTTTCACCCTAATTATCTTTGATGCTTTGAAAAAAGATGAGTATATTAAGTATACTTTAATGACCTAAGTGACCTAAATCATTTTTGGAGGCAAGCATAGTATAACCACCATATAATAGCTGAAATTAGGCAGAGCCACTTTCTGCAGCATCAACGCTGCAGTAAAGCCTTGAAAAAAATTATACATCTCCCAAATCTTGGCAAAATCATCCCCCCCACTTTCTAAATTATTTCAATGCATTTTTAACAAGCTTTTTAGTTTCCACTGGGATCTTTAAACCATCATGTATCTAAGCATCATTAAAATCTTCTTTTGTAAAGCAGCAGACTGCCCACATTGACACACAAAACCTTAGCTCTTCATTATTCTGCTCCCAGAAACCCTTGTGGTTGGTTTCATTTTGCCTTGGAATAAAAGGTCTACTTAAATTGAGAAATAATTCTGTATGATAACTACCAAAGCAATAACTCCTCAAAATAAAATATTGCTTTAGTACTTGGAGATGCCTAAGAAATAGTACTACAAAAAGCAACAAAAAATGAAAGTGAAGATTAACTTTTAATTAAACAAGTCTTTGTATGAAAAAAAGTAATGCCAGGGCCGGCCCTGTGGCTTGGTGGTTAAGTGCGCGCGCTGCGATGCTGGTGGCCCGGGTTCGGATCCCGGGTGTGCATCGAGGCACCACTTCTCCGTTCATCCTGAGGCCGAGTCCCGCATACAGCAACTAGAAGGATGTGCAGCTACGACATACAACTATCCACTGGGGCTTTGGGGGGAAAAATAAAATAAATAAAATCTTTAAAAAAAAAAAAAGAAAAAAGAAAAAAAGTAATGCCAGTCACAAAGAAAGAACACTTATATGTATCCACATTCCCTACAAAACAGAACAGACATGGTCCTAAGAAGTTGAAGACTATTTTTCTACTGCCATAGTAAAAAAATGGGAGATATATTTACATTTTCAGAGCTCTTCAAATAGTGGGCAATGTTGACACAAAGTTGCAAGTGTAAATATTTGTTCCCTTCTTGGTTTATAAATTTCATGTTGATAAAATTCTGTATATAGAGCCACTAATTAAAAAGGAATCTATTTGCCTTGTAGGATGCTTGAGGTTGTATGTTTATTTGAGATGAAGAAAATGGTGTGCACTAGAATGGAACGGGCATTAGAATTTTGAACTTTATTGGTTTAGTAAGTTCCTCCTGGGAAGGAAAAGAGATTTCATCTGTCAAATCTAAGAAGCTCCCTCAAATGATAATTTGTGTGAAGACGTAGCAGTGTAATAAAAATTAATATCTCCCCTTGCCCTTGAAAGGAAGAAAGGATGATGTGTGATGAAGAAACAGCAAATTAAATGTTTCAGGAAAAGGAAGACAATTTTCTGTTACTTTTATTTTAGGGTCACTTGATAACACCTTTTACGGGGACCTAGTAAAACAAGGTCCCCTCCTTGTTCAAGATTGCTTTATTATGCTACTCAGAGAACTAGCTAAACAAAACCGATTACCACATAGCACACAGAGATGAACCACCAGAACTACTACTATTTACTTCTAGAATAATCTGGAATCCACACCTTAACCTTGAATTGATTTCTTATAATAAGAACCATCACTGCAAACAACTATCAGTTATTGAGTTCTTATTATGTGCCAGGGACTGTCCACAGCACTCTATGTGTATTAACTAATTTGATTTACCAAACAGCTCTGTGAAATGAGTACTATTATCCCCAATTTATGAAATAAAGAAATTTAAAAAAACATATATCTCACACAATGAACTAATTTCTCAAGATAAGTAACTTTCCTTACTGCTAGGAGGTTCAGGACTCAAAAATAGGGAAGCAACTCTACATAAATTGATATTGGGCCCCCTCCTCCTGCCTCCACAAAACATCTTCTCTAGGCTCTGGCATGGCTTTCCTTCTTTCTCACTGATGCTCCTTCTTTCTCTTAACTGCCCTGGGAATCTGGGCTCAGGCCCCTGATCTTCTGATCTACTCTCCCCCAGGTAAGCTCATCAGGCCCCATTCCTTTAAATATCAGCTATACACTGATGGCTCTCAAACCTGTACCTCCAATTCAGACTTCTTACCCAAGATCTCTACTATCCAACTGACCACCCTGGGTCTCCATTTGGATGTCCAATAGGCCTCTCAAATTCACAGTCAGGAACAGAACTACTGATTTTTTTTTTTTCTCAAATCACATTTCTACATCATCCTCCAGCCTTCCCTACCAGCAAATGGCATCATCCACCCAGATTCATCCCTAAGTCCCTTCCCTCTACATCCTACATCCAATCCATTATTAAGTCGTGTTGGCTTTATCTCCAAAAAATATCCTAAATCTGACCTCCTCTTCTTCCACTCTCCCTGGATCCCCAGATTAGAGTTACGTGGGCTATCTTTCTACCCCTCTAACACCCTTGGCTTGTTTTCAACTCATAGCTTTTGCCTGGGCTGCTGCTTTTGCTTGGGACATTGTTCCCTGAAGCAAAGCTGCATCTTCAGTTTCACTCAGGTCTGAACTCAAATGTCACCTTCTCAGAGAGGCCTTCCAAGACCAGTCCCACTAAATCTTTAGAGCACCTATCACTTAATAGAAATGAAGAAACCTTATGGTTTCACTTGGTAACATGTTTCAATGTAAGCTCCTTGAGGGTCATGTCTGTCCTGCTCATTGCTATTGCCTAGAACAACGCCTGGCACACAGCAGACATTCAATATTTGTTGACCTCAAGACTGGAAGTAGAGTATGAAGCCAACTAAGAAAACACTGACTTACAGCCCATCAATCACTAAAGAAATAAACAACACAGGACAGCCAACAGCAGCCACCCAAGTGAGTTTGTCTTTTGCTTTCTTATTCCCATGGGGACTGCAAGACCTCTGTTTACAATAATCCTTTTGATGGTAACTCAAAGTAAATAACACGTTTTACATCATGACCTAGAATACACATACATACATATTTAACTAAAACAGAAGTTCCATGAAACAGTACTTACCCTTTGTACATGGGACATGCTATCATTTTTAGTGTTTTTTTCCCCCCTTTAATGCTGGCAGCAACCCACTACATTGATTTCACAAACAACTAATGGGAGAGAATTCAGTTTGAAGAACACTGATCTCAGGCGTATGTTTTAGTCTTCTAGGTAAAATTTCTGCCTACACCTGATAACTTCAAACGAGCCACTTCACCTCCCTGAGCCTCACCTCACCTATGAAATAAATCCCTCTGTTACCTATTCATAGAGTGCCTGACTTGAGTAGAACAGATTGGGGGTGACAGCTTAGAATTCAGTCTGTAACCATCAGATTGTGGGGCAACCTCTACCTCCCTCTCTCCCTCTTGGCCACCACATCCAATTCATCAGCAAGTTCCATTAGTTTCACCTCCAAAACATTTCAGATCTGTCTTCTTCTCTTCATTCCCACTGTTCACCCCAGCCATGCCTCCATCATCCCAACAGCCTCCTCCCAGACCTGCCTGCCTCTCTCGCCCCCTATAACTCCTCCCACATTCAGCAGCCTCAGCGACCTTTAAAGTTCTATTTAAAAAAAAATGTCAAGCCTGTAGAAAAGTTGCAAGAATATTACAATAAACACCCATATGCTCTCAACAGTTTGCCACCTTTTACTCCTCTCTCTCTTTTCCTTTCTAAACCATTTGAGAATAAGATGCAAAGATCATGACCCTTCAGCTCTCTTGAGAACAAGGACATTCTCTTCAAAACCACAACTGGTTATCAAATTAAGGAAATTTCACATTGATACAATACTATTATCTGATATTCAGTCCACATTCAAATTATGCCATTTATTCCAATACTGTCCTTTATAGCAACTGTTTTTTTTCTAATCCAGGATCACACATTTAATTTACTTGTCATGTCTTTCATCTCCCAGTGATCTTAAAAACACGAATCAGATCGTGTCTTTTCCCAACTTGAAACTCTGCTGCTCTTCCCTGGGTCTCTCTGCTATAGCCAGATGAACTGCCTTTTTCTTCCTCAAACACTGGACCTTTCCCTCCCTGAGCCCTTCAGCTCTTCCCACAGCTGACCCTGCCTCATCCTTTCATCTATCCTGAGGAACTTTCCCGAGCACAACGTCTATAGCCCCACTCCTTGGTTTTTCTCTCTCACTTCGCTCTTGATTTCCTTCATGTCACCTAATACAGTCTGTAACTACCTTATTGGTTTATTTGCTTATCATCACCTCTCCCAATATAATATAAATTCCACAAAAAAAGGGGGCATCTCTGAGAACAGTGCTTGGCTCAGAGTAGGTACTCAATAAATATTTTTGAATGAATAAAAGAAAGAATTAATAAATAAACTGCTAAAAACAAGAAAGTGCCCATGTCAATGACATCACTGTAAGTGTAAGCCTTACACCTCAGTGTAAGGCTGCACACTGATAGGTACAAGTCAGTAAGACCCCTTTTCTTCCACAGGACAGTACAGTATGTGGTCACAGTCAGGGTGCATCCAACATTAACACTCACCCTAAGGTAAGCACTGTGAAGGTTACCAAGATGAATAAGAACAATATGGTTTAAAGTTCTGGAAAGAAACACATCCTCAGCTCAAAAGGGGAAGCCCACAGCATTACAAAGAAAGACCTGGCTCCGGAGTCAGAAGACGGATTTGACTCCCATCTGTGTGGCCATAAGTCTCTCTGGGCCTCAATTTCCCCATATGTTTAGTAAGGATAATGCCTACTCCTTAGTCCATTGAGAGGAGAGGGTGCTGCAAGAAAGAGACTGGGCGGGAAATTCCAGTTTCCATTTACTCTCCAAGGACTCAAAGGCCTCTCTTTTACCCCTAAGTTCAAAATTAGTTTTTAAAATGTCAGAGATTGAAATGACTTTTGTTTTTACTTGGTTCTTTCTACTTTTTTCCATCTGCAGATGTCTACAGATTATCTTAATAAGATTTTTATAATACCAGGCAGTTGGCTTTCTTATACACCTAAAGTATCTAATTTTAGACCTTCCTAATAATCACTATATATCCCACAGGGTTATGTATAACATACACTGTCTCTTCTTTTAACCAAATTTTAGCCTCAGATATTGACAGATCATAATTTCTTTTACACTACAAACATTTGCATTGTTTGTTAGCTCACAAAAGTGTTTCACAGAAGAAAAATAGCAATGAAAGTGATCTCTTTCAATAGCCAACTTACGTTTAAACAAGCAAAACGAAAATGAAAAGATCAAATGTATCTATTTCAAATTAGCTGATATCTGATTAGGAGATTCACCGGTCATCGTTAAACAAAGAGATTCTTGTTGCCACTCATCCTAGATCAAGATACGGAGTAGCCCAAGTGAGAAGCTACTCAACTCTAAAATGCAAACCAAGGTCTGCAATTCTGATACCTGCCCTTAGGACATTCAGTTAGGTCTCATGTTTAAAATCTTTGTACATTACCTCTGACACAGGATCAGAAAACATGACACATGTCTTCTGGTCATCCTAAACACACTCTCCAAAAACCCTCCACGTTTGGTGAAAATCTGTCCAACTGTTTCTGAACAGATTGTGTGTTTCTGCAGTGGAGTAACAGAAAAATGGAAACTTAATTTTAGCTAATAAATAGCATAACTACTTGCACTCATTCAACAGAGGTGAGCAAAGAGATAAGGTCTCTATCTTTGTGGAGCTTTTCCATCTAGAGGAGACAACTGAAGTTAAAAAATAACCAGACAGGGCCGGCCCCGTGGCTTAGCAGTTAAGTGCTCGCGCTCCGCTACTGGCGGCCTGGGTTTGACCCCGGGTGCGCACCGAGGCACTGCTTCTCTGGCCATGCTGAGGCCGTGTCCCACGTACAGCAACTAGAAGGATGTGCAGCTATGACATACAACTATCTACTGGGCTTTGGGGGAAAAAATAAATAAATAAAATTATTAAAAAAATAAATAAATAACCAGACAAATAAATCTATAGACTGTAATAATTGCTAATAAGAAAAAGTATAGGGTACTTTGCTGGAATTATTAAAGGGACTTCATTTAGATTGGGAGGTACAAAGAGATTAGGAAAAGCATTTTTAAAGAATGACATTTAAAATGGAAAATATTCATGAACTAATAGTACGTTTTTTAAAAAGCAGAATACATAGCTGCAGACATGCTTTCATTATAGTTATGGAAAAGGACATGCACGCAGGCAAATGTGAAAGAGAAAAACAAAATAGTTGTGTTAGGGTGGTAAGATTATGGACAGTGTTCACACTTCAAAATTTTTCTTTAATGTTGTTATATTATTTTTACCATAATTAAGACAAGCATCGACATAGAATCTAAAGGCCTAAAAGAGAACTTTTAGTTTACTCTTAAGCTTGACCGAAAAACTGTGGCTCAGTAACAAGGTTGATCTTCATTAAAACAGCATCAGGGAAGAGGGGCGCATGAGCCTTGGAGGCTGAAAGCCCTGGACTCCAATATGGCCCAGCCAGTAATCAGCTGTGTGATACTTGATGAGTTACTCACCCTCCCCAGGAGGCTGTTTCACCATCTCTGAGATGGAGCTAATAAGACCTACCTCCCTAAAGTTGCTGTGAGGATAAAATCAAAGAGTATATGTAAAGGGCCAAGTCCAGTGCCCAGCACCGAATATGTGCTTAATAAATGTTGGTGGACATTATGATGATTACAAGCATATAAATCTGAATGAAAACATGGGCTCTGAATCAAAAGTCTCCAGGGCCCAACAGATGACCAAATTAATCAGATGACTTCTCATCAATCACTGTTAAATAATTTCTCTCTGATAATAAGCAAATCAACTAGTGGCTATAGTCATTTTCTCTGAGGCCACCTACACTGTACCCTGAGTGAAAGCAAAAAGATAGTCCAAGAAAAATTCTCCCAAAGGAGAAATGAGCCACAATTTTGCCAATTTACTAAAACAATTAAGAACTCCTTTATTAAAAATGAAGCCTCCTGAAACAGTTTCTAGAACTTGAGATAGAATCCATATAAAAATATGGCAGATTCAAAATAAAATAACCCCACAAACAAAAATTATGCTGCTGGACTTTGCCAAGAGATGATATCACTAAGGCACGTTTTTAGATTCCAGAATATTTACAAAAATAAACCAAAAAAACAAGAAGTCTATCACGCATCTTCAAACATAGACGCTGCCATAAAATTAGAATGCTTCAAACATCAAATATTATAAGATATTTTCCTCAACTTAACACATTAGGTAAAAAAAAATTCTCAGGCCTTCATCCAAACACTCAATGAAACCATTGCTTTAAATCATTTAGTTAATTGAGCAAAAAGTAAAAATGTTTTTGTTCATTCACTTCCACTGGAACAGAAAACAGTGTCAAAAGAGGAAAAAGGCTTTCACTATTGCTTTGTTGAATACCTGGATTAGACTGACCACCCTTTAAGACCGTCTTTGTGTACTTCAAAACCCAGACCAAGCCACACAGAGCAGCTGCTCACTGACCAACTGGTCTGCAGAATTCAATGAACGACAAAAGGTTACCTTAATTCAATAAGATAATCAGCACACATTTACCCACCACCCAGAGTCTAACCATCTGCAAGGCGGCAGAGCCAAATGCCTATAAAACAACTGGCAGCGTGCAGACATGTCCTCGTGTCCCTCACGTCAATGAAATTTCTCTCTTAGCAACAGCTAAAAAGAAGCTGAACTTTCAAAAAATTTCAAGATATCATGATCCAACAACTTGTTAGTAAGTTATTTTGAGTGCCACTGAGATTTCCAGGCCAGATGGGTAATATGTTTTATTCAATTGAGTCTTGTATGGGGATAACAAAATGTGAGACAGACACGATCTGGATCCTTTCATTGTTCAAGAGGCAAACCGACCTAGTAGCTTCCAAATAACAGCAGGACAATGTAGCAGGAAAGAAAAGCAAGGAGGAGGAAAAAAAAACAGCAAAAACCCAACTACAAAAGCAACTTCAGAGCAAGAAACCAGTAACAATTCAGACTGCAGAATCTGACATCTGCCTTAGGGCAGGATACCATTGAGCTAAACACGCATCCTGTAGTCATCAAAACTACCAAATAATGATGATGATGATAATTCAACATAGAAGTTTAAAATAAAAAAAAGACATAATGTGCAATATAAACAGAATTCAACATGAAGTTTGTTTTCTTTCTAATACATTACACTTAAATCAACAGATGCAATATTTCCCAAAGTGTAAGATTCAAGATGCTTTGAGGCAAGACTTGAGATGATTTGAGGTGATCTGAATCACACAGAATGAGAAAGCTCTCTCTTTCAATTGTTCCTTTTTCAATTTTCTCTCAGACCTTCTCATTAAGTCAAGTCTCAGTTTGGTGCTAATATATCTTTCACACCTCTCTAATGTTGGCTAATCTTCCTTTGAGCGAGCAGGCCTCAGGCTCAGACCCTTGGAAGATAACAGTATCCAGCCACATTTTAATAAAACTTTTTTTAATAATAACTTTTACAAGTTACCTTCTATTTATAACAAGGAATACTTGTTTTCCACTTATGGTAATGATATAGTTTCTTTTTTCAACAGATCTATTAAAGTAAAGTAAGTGAGGCAGTTTAATTTTTAATGAGTATTCTAAACACATTTATTTTTCCAAATTTACATTTTGAAAACCTTTCAAGCCTACGGAAAAGTTGCAGGGGGCCGGTCCCATGGCGTAACGGTTAAGTGCGTATGCTCTGCTGCTGGCGGCCCGGGTTCGGATCCCGGGCGCCCAGCGAGGCACCACTCGGCAGGCCATGCTGTGTCGGTGTCCCATATAAAGGGGAGGAAGATAGGCACAGATGCTAGCCCAGGGCCAATCCTCCTCAGCAAAAAGAGGAAGGATTGGCATGGATGTTAGCTCAGGGCTGATCTTCCTCACAAAAAGAAAAAAAGAAAGAAAAGTTGCAGTAGTACAATGAATGCTTGAATACCCTTCACCTAGATTCACCAGTTGTTAACATTTTTGCCTCACAGCTTTCTCTACACCTATATCTACCTATACTCACACATATATATTTATATACACATACTTTTGTTATGGTTGTTGCTGAGCCATTTGAAAGTAAGCTGCAGCAGCACGTCACTTCACCATTAAATACCTCAGAAGGTATTTCCTAACTCATAAAGACATACCAAAATGCCACCATCATATGAAGAACATTAACATTAATGTCTTAATTTCCGCTAATATCTTGTCCAAATTCAAATGCATCTAATTGTCCCCCAATTTCTGGTACAGAATTCAACCAAGGTTCATGAATGGCATTTGGTTGTTACGCCTCTTTAGTGGGGCAATCTGAAAGAAAATATTAAGAAAATAATTAATACGGACATATATGAAACTGGCAAAAATTGTAATGGAGGCATACTTTGGTTTGAAAAACACTGAACTAACCAATGGCTTGAGAGGAGTAGGAGAGAAGTAACCTAAATAATTAATAAAGAAAAAGAAAAACAAAACATCTCTGCTGTTAAACCAAACTCATTTATAGCACACAAAGCTATAAAGGAAAATATTTAAGACCTTCTCTTTTTTTATAGGGCCTTGAAAAAGGACGTAGTAAATCAAAAGATCACTGTCAAAACATACAATTATATGCCAAAATGTGCTTCATTAAAAATTCCAGAGCTGATACATGTTCAAAATAACTAGCTCATCTCTTTTATTGAATGGGCACTATATTTGGTACTCAAATGCATTATCTTATTAAATCTTAATTGACAGCCCTATGAAGAATATTTTATTATTCCTATTTATAGATGAGATGACAGAGATTCAAGGAGTTAGCATAGGTCTTTGTTTTCTTTCTATTATTAGAACTTTTTCAAGAAGAATGTACTTATGCACTTCTTATATATCTAAAAAAAATAAATTACAAAAGAACAAAAAATGTCAAAAGTATGAATCTATTTTTTGTTAAAATATGTATACAAATGTATGTATAATATTTATTTACAACTGCTTTAAAAGAGCTTGGAAAAATACATACAAATCACTAACTGTGGTCATCTTTGGAAAGCTGTTTTAAGGGGAAGAACACTCAGGGACTTTATAACTTCTTAAAAGTCAAAAAATGCAAAATTTTAAATTTAAAATGCCCATATCCTTTCAATCGTACTATGCGGCCACCAATACGTTTCAAGTACTATCACCCATTAGACATATTTGGTTTTAATTTAATGGTAAAAAATTATTACATTATAGTTTGTTACAACAAAGATTTGGATATACCATGCATTACAATGTATTATATCGTAGCTTCTAAAACCCAATACTGTGTTTTATCTCTCTTGCATGAGGTTATGTTCTCTCTCCCTCCTCCTTTCCCCTCTCCCTCCCTCCCTCCCTCCCTCTCACACACACACACACACACAAACACACACACACACAAACACACACACACACACAGACTCACACGTGCAGTCTGGTCCCCTAATAGGAGCGTAACAAAAGGATGGGCAACAGGGAATAAGCTTGCTAATAAGAACACTTCTTTACTGAATAGACATGTTTCTAAAATATTACGGGCGAATTTATTAAGACTGAAATTTTTAAATATGCCAAGAAAATTTACTACTCAAAGGAATGAATTAAACTTACTAAACATGTGGGATTCATACTCAGAAAGCAAGGATGGTTAAATACTAGGAAACCAGTTATTATAATTAATCATATGAAAGATCAAAGGAGAAAATTCATATCTCCATAAATGCTGGAAAGACATTTGACAAAATTAAAAATCCATACCCAATGAAACTTCTTTAACATAATAAGTACATAAGCCAGTATCATGTTTAATGGGGATATATTGAAGTATTCCCCAAAAACATATCCACTATCACCAATATTCTTTAACATCAAGAAGAAGGTATTAGAGCTGATAAAAATCAGACAAGAGAAAGATTTAAGATATATAAATTAGGAAAGAGGAATTAAAATTTTTACATTTTGCAAACTTGGGAAATTCAAAATAAACTAAGAATTATTATAAACAAAAAGAGAATTCAGTAAGGTGGCTGGGCACAAAATTAATATATAAAAATCAATAACTTTCTTATATTAAAAAAAGAGCCAATTAGAAAGTTTAATGGAAGATTCCATTTACAATAGCAACCCAAAAAAGATCATACCTAGGAATTAATTTAACAGAAAGTTAAAATCCTTCATATACACTACCAACACTCTATACTCTCTACACATCCATGCTCACGTACAAAAGACTTTAAATGCCCATATCCATATATTACAGAAATATTTACAAATGAAATGATACACTGTCTGGGATTTGCTTCAAAATAATTCAGTAGTGGCAGGGGCTAGAGGGAGTGGGTAGGGATATAACTGAAACAAGAGTGGTCGTGAGCTAATTATTTTCATAGCTGGTAATGAGTGAGCATTGCTCTTGATTTTTATGTATGCTTAAAACTCTCCACAATAAAAAAAATTTAAGTAAAAGAATAGATTAAAAAAGTGGAAAGATCTACCTGTTCTTGGATATAAGACTCAATATTATAATAATGCCATTCTATAAACTGAAAACTCCAATAAAATTACAACAAGATCTTTTGAGTACTAAACAGCTGATTCTAAAATCTATGCGGAAAAATAAGCAAGCAGAATTAGCTGTGAAGATTCTGAAAAAGAAAATAAAGGAGCATTAACCTACCAAGAAAGAAGGAGAGAGAAAATAAAAAGTGTTGGTGAGAATGTGGGGAAATTTAAACCCTCACACATTGCTTGTAGGAATGTAAAATGGTACAGCCACTGTTGTTGAAAGCAGTTAGGGAGTTCCTCAAAAAGTTAAGCATAGAATTATCATATGATCCAATAATTCCTGGGCATATATCAAAAAGAACTGAAAACAAATATTTTTACATGAGTGTTCATAGCAGCACTAATTATGCTGTCTACAAGAGCTACACTTTAGATTCAAAGACTTAAATAGGTTGAAAGTAAAAGAATGGAAAAAGATATACCACGCATACAGTAACCAAAGAAAGGTGAATGGCTATATTAATATCAGAAAAAAGACTTTAGCATGAAAGTTGTTACTAGAAACAAAAAAGGACATTGTATATGATGAAAGGGTCAACACATCAAGAAAACATAACAACTATAAATACTTGTATATATGCACATACCAATAGCACCTCAAAATACATTAAGAAAAAATGACAATATTAAAAGAAGAAACAGATAATTCAAGAATAATAGTTGGAGTCTTCAATACTACACTTTTAATTATAGAATAATCAAGCAGAAGATCAGCAAGGAAATGTAAGTCTTGAATAGCACTACAAACCAACTAGACCTAATAGATACCTACAGATGTCTCCAACGAACAACAGCAGAATACACATCATTCTCAAGTGCACATGGAACATTTTTCAGGATAGATTATATGTTAGGCCATAAAGCAAGCCTCAGTAAATGTAAAAGGACCGAAATCATACAAGTATGTTCTCCAACCACAATGGAATGAAATTAGAAATCAATAACAGAAGTAAATTTAGGAAAGTCACAGCCCAGTGTAAACCTTTGGGCAATACTGAATGCGAGTGAGGTGGCTGGAGAGATCAGATGGCAGGTAGGGGCCAGAGTCTGATGGGCAACAGCTCAAGGCATGCCATACAGAAAACTCACTCTCTTCCAACTGTGTCAGATTCGATACAGCAAAGATCGCAGACAAATGCACTTCTACATCATTACAGCCAACAGCTAATCAGCTAAAATAAGCCCTTTTCTGAACCCTCATGTTCACAAAATGATCATAAGGAATTAGTGAAACACAGGCTGACATATAGGGCTAGCTAAGACCCTCTAGACACCCACAGAATTTAAGGGGCAAATGATTTCAGTAATCTATGTATTCCAGAAATCCTTGGAAACGGTAATACTGTACCATGGAGGCCATTTGCCTCTTGCCTCCTCCCTCCTCCCCTACATTCCAAAGCAAAACTGGAGACAGCTCCACAGGTTAAATGAGGTTAAGTGAAATGCAAGTTGGAAAGTTAATTGAATTAAAATTTTCAAAGACAAAAGTGAAGCTGTGTATTGAGATCTAGATTTCTGGTAGATATAAAGCTATTATGTGATTTCTTTTTTTTAAAGGCATCATAAATTAGTGAGGAAAGTAAGAATTTTAATATGTGATCCTGGAACATTCAGTCAGCTATTAAAAACAAAAGAAAGAGATGCTTACACCATTTACCAAAATAAAAATTGAGATGATTTTAAGCATTTAATTATAACACCACTAAAGACAAACAAAAAACTATAAGGAACTCCTAGTAAATGCCTCTCTGAACTCAGGAGGGGGAAGAACTTTCTAAAAATAACCAAAAAAAAAAAAATCACAAAAATTGATAACAGTATACTTCATAGCTCAACTGAATAGTATTTACATACTCATAAAAATATAAACACTGAATACAAATACTGACCTAAGCAAAAACGATGACTTAATTATACTGAGATGAGAAGGGCAATGGGAAAGGGAAGGCTGTATGTGTATAAGAGACCTTTATCCTTATTTTCCTTGGCAAGAAGTCAATAGAAAATGTCTAAAATTGAAAATGAAGAAATAGCATTATAAGAATGTTGTTTAAAAATATAGAACTCTAACTTCCAGAAGAAATGACTAAATACAGTTGAAAGAGTTGAAGATGGTTGCCTCCCGGGTATAGGAATGAAGGATGGGGAGACAACCACAACACTAGTATTTGGGCAATGACCATTAACATAAAAAATGTTCAAGTCATTCATAATCAAAGAAATTCAAAGTAAAGTAACAGGAATCTACTCTTCCCTCTGGCACATTAACAAGATAAAAAGTGAGGTCCAGGAAACAAGGAGATGCCCATGGCCCCTCGTACTCTGCCCAAGAGCATAAATTGGTATGACCTTTTTGAACATTTTTTGACAATATGTTCCAAAAGTCTTAGAAAAAGAACTCATATTTATGCCCCAGTAATACCCTCTCTAATAACCTATCTTATAGGAAATACCCTTGCATACACAAATTTTTAGTAATAATATTATTTGTAATAGCAAAAAAGTTAGGAATATCCTAAATATTGACGGAGAAAGACACAAAAAATACTACCAGCCATTTAAAGTCACACTTGAAAGAATAATCGAGAATATGGGAAAAGGCTCACAATGGATTTTAAATACAGAAAGATACAAAATTACATAGCTAGCATATTCCTCTTTTTATTTAAATATTACAAATATATACCTGTAGGAAAAATCAAACTATTAACAGTAGTTATCTTTGGAGTGAAATTTGCCATCATAGTGTATCATCCTTGAAATTTTCTGTATTTTTCTGTGTTTTTCAAAGTCTGTACAATGAGCAGGAGTTAACTCCAAAAAACACAGACTCTTTTTCTGATTATTTAAATAACAAGAAGTGGGGAAAAAAACAAAACACAGAAACATGGATTTTAGCCATTCATGGCCTATGTGACCAGAGCAAGTCTCCAATAGGAGAGGCGATCTTCACTGGATGGTGATAAAAACACACCAAACTACGCTTTTCCTTCAAGAGCAGGATAGCCAGGGAGGAAGTGCCTGCTGCCCCTCCCACAGCCCTGGACTCTGCTCAGCTGCCCTTTCTATCACAGCTCAGGAAAAGCTCACTACCTCACTATCTCGGGGCCATGCAGTTGCCGCAAACTATCCCTATGCAGTCTGTGCTATTATTATCTCCATTTGTCAGCTAAGGAAACCAAGACAGACTGTACTTGCCCAGTGGAAAAGTCAGGATTTAAACCTAAGCATTCTGGCTCCAGAGCCACTTCCCCATAAGACTCCTTTTAGAATGATCTCTTTCAGTAAAAACGAGGGCCCTGCCTAATTAACACTTCTAGACTGTTTCCTCAACCACAGAAGTAGCCCCTGTTTGTTCACCTATAAAAGAAGAAAGTTAGCCTTGGACAGTGACTTTGCTGCACATTGGCATCACCTAGGGATCCTCAAAAAGTCTGAATGCCTGGCTCCCACCCCTGAGAGTCTGATTTAACAGGTGTGGGGTGTGATCTGGGCATCAGAATGTTTTTAAAGCTCCTCAGATGATTCTAATGTGCAGCAAAGTCTGGGAACACTGGCCTAAGTCAAATGACCTGTTGAAGGGAGGGAGAGGTGAGAGGCTCCAGAAAATTACTCATAAATATATAAGCCCAACATTTCGCATACAATTTCAGAAGTTCACAAACTCCCTGAAGGGGGTTCTTGGATCTCATCTTAAAACCCCTGAACTTGGTGAACTCAAAGATACACTGCAACTCTAAAATTTTATTCTGGGCCGGCACCGTGGCTTAGCGGTTAAGTGTGCGAGCTCCGCTGCTGGCGGCCCGGGTCCGTTCCCAGGCGCGCACCAACGCACCGCTTCTCCGGCCATGCTGAGGCCGCGTCCCACATACAGCAACTAGGAGGAGGTGCAGCTATGACCTACAACTATCTGCTGGGGCTTTGGGGGAAAAAATAAATAAAAATTAATTTAAAATTTTATTCTACAGTTGAAGAATTATCACACGACAGTTTTACTAAATTAATTCATAATAGAGACAAGGGGTGAATTTGATGATTTTTGATTTTCTATTCTGAGGCACAAACTCTAAGTTCAATTAATCAGTGGTGTCCTTTGGTTTGTGTATTTGGAAGAAATGAGGAAAGGAATTAGCAGTATAATCTTACATCAGCACTGTCTGAGCTGTGTTGAACCAAATACAAAGATTTCTAGAAAAGTGAACAGCTGTTGTGAGGAGAAAGGGAGAGGAGAGGGCCCATCATCAAATTATCTTGGGACACTGTGGTTTAAGCAAGTTAAATTTCAAAACTTCTCAGAGACTGTAAATCTCAGAACATTATTAGCATCATTAACAGATGCACTTCTTTCTACCTCAGAACATGGGGTGGGAAAAGCTACCTTAAATGATGTCACATTATAAATGTTAAGTTTTTTCAGTGACTCCTATTACACACACTAAAAAGGCACTTAGAGGTCCAGGTTTCTAAGAACCTAATGTTAGGCTCTTTTCAATACCTTTTCTTTAAAAGAAGTTTTCCTTTATGAGGAAAATAAGAGGCAGTGTAGCATAACGGTTAAGTGTACAGACAACGGAGCCAAGATGCCTGGGTTTGAATCCTGGCTCCACTACACAATAGCTATGTGACCTTGGGCAAGTCCTTTAGCCTCATGTGCCTCAGCTCCCTCCTTTGTAAACTAAGAACAAAAAGAAGTACTACTTCACTGGCGAGTTACTATACTTAAAGCACTTGGGCCAGCCCCGTGGCTTAGCGGTTAAGTGTGCACGCTCTGCTGCTGGCGGCCTGGGTTCAGATCCCGGGCGCGCACCAACACACGGCTTCTGCGGCCATGCTGAGGCCGTGTCCCACATACAGCAACTAGAAGGATGTGCAGCTATGACATACAACTATCTACTGGGGCTTTGGGGGAAAAATAAATAAATAAAATTTAAAAAATAAATAAATAAAGCACTTTAAGTAGTGCCTGTCTCATAGTCAGCAATATGTAAATGTTAGCTGTTATTATTCATTCCTAAACAAAAGAAAATTTCAATCATTCTGAAAATGAAGATCACCCCAGTGGTCATTTGAGAAGGAATCACATAGCTGCATTCTTGGCATGTTTCAACTGGTAATTTTAATTACCATTTGAATATGGTTTATATTTTCTAACTTCTGTAATGCCTAGTACAGTGCTTTATATGTTACAAGAATTCAATAGATATGTTGATTTCATCCAAACAAATGAGAGGCCTAGAAGGCGGTTAAGTGGCTGTACTCCAACCTGTGTGCCAGGATTGAAACACCAGCTCCAACAATTCCTGTGTACTCTTGGGCAACGTACCTTCTCTGGCCTGTTTCTTCACCTGTAAAATTCCATTAATAACAGTACTAATCTCACAGGGTTCATATAAAATTATTTTGTATATATTAAATAGAACATTATCTGGTACATAGTAAGCACTAGGTGTTTAATATTAATATCTTCTTGCATGTTTTCTTTAGAGCCTTCAAATCTAATATGAACTGTTTATTATGCACACTTTACAAGGCAGAAGTACATATTTTAACCATGTTCTTTGGCTTATGTTGTATATCACAGACAAAACAGGGAACTTAAATGGTCACAGACACAAATCATGGATTTTAGGAGAGTCAAGGCACTTCCTGCAAGATACATGGTGACATTCTACTATGCCAGATTAAAAGACGACCTAAAAAGTGGTGGCCTCGATGATAACTATTTCATTTTGCTCTGAAATTTTTAGAAGCTAGAAAAATACATACAATTTGCATCTGATCAATGTTCTGCAAACTGCCTGCAGGCTTGTGTTCATACCCTAGCAAGATTTATTGCTAACCAACATGCCATGCTAAATTGAAATCAAGATATTACACAGTTTTCCAATAAAGAGGTGATTTTATAAGTTGGTATAAATGCTTTGTGAGGATGTAATTGTTATATTTCAGTAGCTGATGGAAAATAAGATAAGATGGAAGGTTTACAGAGGGTCAGAGCTCATCAGATGAGAAGATCATCTTTTATTATCAGCTCTAGAAAGCACATTTATAGGCTGATAACTAAACAGTTATTCTTTAACAATTGGAACAGTCAGTATTTCCAAAGCATTCCAATTAACTGCAGCTACTGCCAAAGATTCTACTAAAACACCGTGAAATGAAAGGAAATGAAGAATTCTTGAGGTTAATTGCGTTTGTGAATCTTGATATGATATTTATTTTTTCTGAGTTTTTACTAAGAACTGAAAGAATATAATATACATCCATCTTCATGATATTTTTTTCCAACTTGAGATATAACTGAGGTATAATTGACATACAACATTGTGAGCATGATATTGTTCTTTTTAAAATAAGTCAGTTTCTGTCTCAGCCTATTTAGAGTTCTCTAGTTGGGGATTCAAATTTAAATAATAAACATAAAATTCTTCAAATGTTACTTAGTCTTTAAAATGTCACCAAAGAGCCTCTTCTTATTAAGTTGACATACATTTTCATGCACTCTGTGGGCACTTAAATGAAAGACACTTCTCTACAACTTTAAATGCACTTCTCAGAAAACATTTTGGATATCCAAAATGTTTTAACAATATTGTTAAAAACTCTCAAGCTATTACTGCCAAATTCATTCTTCAGTTCTTGGACTTGTGAGTAAAGAAACACTAAACGGAAGCAGGAAGCAGTCCCTGTTCCTGCCTTCATGGAAATGATTCAAGATGTACCATCAGACCTAGAACTCAGGCCTCTTGACCCCCAGCCTTCAGCTAGCATTACTCCCATAAACCATGATTCATTCCTTTCTACGCAGACTTAGACCACGTTATGCCATAGCTCCAACCTTCAAAGATCTGCAACCCCCAATGCAAAAACTGATTTAGGAGAGGATACTAAAACCACTGTGTGGCAGGCAGAATAATACCCCCACCCCGGCCCCTAAACGTCCACTTCCTAATGCCAAGAACCTGTGAATCTGTCACCTTACATGGCAAAAATGACCTTACTGATGTGATTAAGTGAAGCACTTTAAGATGGGGAGATTATGCTGGATTATCTAATTGGCCCCAATCTAATCACACAAATCCTTTAAAAGCTGAGACCCTGTCCAGGCTATGGTCAGAAAGGGATGTGACTATGGAAAAATGGTCAAAGAGATGTGATGCTGCTGGCTTTGAAGATGGAGGGAAGGGGCCATGAGCTAAGGAATGCAGGTAGCCTGTAGACACTGGAAAAGGTGAAGAAAACAGATTCTCCCCTACAGCCTCCAGAAAGGAACCAACCCTGCTGACTCCTTGATTCTAACCCAGTGAGACCCACGTTGGACTTCCAACCTACAGAACTGTAAAACAATAAACCTGTGTTGTTTTAAGCCACTAAGTTTGTGGTGATTTGTTATGGCAGTAATAGAAAACTAACACACACGCGATGCAAGGTTATTCCCATGGTCTCAGACTATCACTGTACAGATTACTTATTAACAACAAAAGGGAAAAGACGCCTTTATGAAGAGAGATCTGGGACACCACCTTAAGCAACTGATCAAATAAGCACTGCCAGTAATGAGACAACCCGAAAGGATTTATCTCCTGATATGACCAAAGAGGAACACAACATCACCCAGGCAGTATTCTTGCCAAAAATGTTTACCCTGAATCTAGTCCTGAGGACACAATCAGACAAACACTAACTGTGGGACATCCTGCAAGACAACTAGCCTAGACTCTTCAAAAATGTCACTGACAGGAGAAGCAAAAAAAAAGAGGGAAAACTGTTCTCTGTTAAAGGAGATATAACAACCAAATGCAATGCATGATCCTTAACTGGATCCTAATCAAAAATAAAAGCTATAAATGACATTTTGGGGCCATCTGGGGAAATATAAACTATCATACTTAACACTTGTTTCACTACTGAATGTCTTACATGAGATAACAGTATTGTGGTTATACAGGAGAATGTTCCTTGATATATAATTATTATTACAATTTAATATCATAAGATCTTAATATCATAATGTCTGCTATTTATTTTCAAATAGTTCAGCCAAAAAATATAATTACGTGTATATATGTGTGTATATATACACACATATAAAAATGTACACACACATAGGGGAGAGAAAGAACAAATGTGGCAAAATATTAACAACTGATGAATCTAGAAAGAAATACAGCACTTATTGTACTACCCTTTCAGCTTTTCTGCAATACTGCCAATTTTGTAAATCACAAAGTTAAGGAGGAAGTATCTCCCTGGCTCCCTCCACTGCCTACCTTTCCCGTCTCCTCATATCCTCCAGCAGTCTAACTGGACTAGCTTATGTTCTTCAGACAGCCCACACTCTTCCACTAGCAGATCCTATCTTCTGCTGCTTTACTCACATCTCAAGGCTCAATAGCTAGGGTTGGGTTTTGATATAAGGTAGAAGATCCTACATGATTTTAAAACACCAGTTTTGGAAACAAGTTGATCAAATATCAAATAGGAATCATCATTTGATATCCTTAATACTGGATTTCAGTTTGAGCATTCTACGTCTCTCTTACTATTATTTCTCTTACCCCATATAATCTTGACTCTCTGTCTCTTGAACTCTATCATTCCCTTTATGAGCTGAGAGGGTCACAAGCATGACAGTAAACCATGGATAAAAATCAGGACTGGCCACATCAGAAACTACTACAGAAACATTCAAGTGCTGTCTCTGGCTCCCAGCCCACATTGCTCCGAGTGTCACAGGCAGCCCAGACCAAGGCTCACCTCCTTCCTGTAGGCCTCATTGCTTTCCATATGGCAGCTTACTGACATCAAAGAAGATGGAAGAAATTATCTAAATTCACCAGGCTAGTCTCATTCCCTCCCTTGAACTGTGGAAGAGTCACTGATATCTCAATTACCTCTTCTGCAATACCTTTTTCCCTGCATGCTAAGATTTTGCAATGCTAAAAAAAGGGGGGCTGCGGAGTGTACTGGACTAACAGATGGAGGATTAAGAACAAAGACCACCCTGACGGGGAACAAGAACTAAAATGTTTGTATACCTACAATAATAGTACAGAGGAACAAAAATTGAACTTGTAAATAAAATTAAGTTGCTCTTCTGAAACGCCTGTCTAGCTACAGACAGGAAAAGGCCCAGCATGGTTTCTGTGTATGCTTATGCTGTTTCTAATAGAAAGGACACAATCAAGCCAAAACAAACATCTGCTAACCAGTTAAGTTTGTTAATGAAACAAAATTGCAGCTGGTTTTATCAAAGATCAAAAGTGAAGCAAATTAGAGAAAGGATGTACGAACAAAGCTGGTTTCTAAAAAATAATGGCTAAAGAATTCTAAACCCACTTGTCAAATTAACACAAATCCTTCCTGGATTTTGCTTAGACCACTGATTAGTATTTATTTTGTATCTTTGTAGAGACCAGCCTCACAGTTTAAATCTAATAGCATTCATTCTAGAACTCTGTCTATATAGTTCATTTTACAGATTTTTCAAACTATTACCTTTCATTAAACAAAAAAAGTTATACTCTACATTAATATTCCACTAATTAAAGAGTCACTTACAAAAGGAAAAATAAGAGTGTGGAGTCTGCAACTCATGGAGAGCTCTCTGGGCAAGTAGTCCAGTCCCAAGCAGAAGCGTAATAACAGGGATCAGCATTTCACACCATGCACACTGGCCAGACCTCCTTTTCCTACACTTACAAACTCCCATCACCACCTCAAGACAGCAAGATAAGAGCACCCATACACAAATAAAATCATACTTTCCTCATGGCTCTGCTAACTCAAAATGTCACAAACAAATTACATGGCTGACTCATTTGCTAACTTCAATTTAGTGAGCTAATTGATGTTTATGTACTTAGAAACATTAACAGATTAGAGAGATCAAAGTACCTGAGAAGATACAGATTCACATTTTAAATGCTGGTGTAACTAGAGAAGAATAGTTTCATCAAATCTACTGTAGTTTAATGTACAGGCCAAGAAAATTAAGTTTATAAACAAAACAAAAAGCTATGAATTTTATAATCAAAATTTTCTATTGCAATGATAAAACAATTTTCTTGTGTATCTGTTATACATTACCATGTACAAAGATAAAATACATAAAAAGAATGTAGACCTTCATTCTGAGAAACATTGAAATGTACTATTTATTAAATAAAGTTTGAAGGGAAAGGATGAATAAAAATCTTTGCTATCCAAAATACAATGAGAATAAATCAGCAAACAGTACTTAATTGTTAAATAACTTCAAAGTTATAAAATATAGATTTTCTTAGCCCAGAAAGTATCACAAATGTAGCTGTTATAAGACAAATAAGTATATGGAATGCAACAATACATTCCTGAAAGCTGCTGAAAATATCCAAAATTAGTCAAAAATCCATACCCTGGGCCGGCCCTGTGGCTTAGCGGTTAAGCGCGCGCGCTCCGCTACTGGCAGCCCAGGTTCAGATCCCAGGCGCGCACCGACGCACCGACGCACCGCTTCTCCAGCCATGCTGAGGCCGCGTCCCACATCCTAGAAGGATGTGCAACTATGACATACAACTGTCTACTGGGGTTTTGGGGAAAAAAAGGAGGAGGATTGGCAATAGATGTTAGCTCAGGGCTGATCTTCCTCACAAAAAAAAAAAAAAATCCATACTCTTAGTATCCTCAATGCTTGGAAGATAATACCATTAGGAAATCAGAAAATAGACTGATCTATGTATCACTCAGGATAGAATCATGTGTTGTAGAAAAGGCAGCAATACAGTATCAAACACATCCAAGATCCAAAGAGTTAAAAAGAATGTTTAACACTCATTTTAACTGTCAAAACTCCTCTGACATAATGTTTCTACTTTACCTGAAGCCTATTTCATTAGAAGTCTAGACAAGTCCCATCTTGATAAAAGCTCAAAAGTGGAACAAGCTGTCATGCCTCAGGGTGCAACAGAAAGACTCATTCACTCTTCATTTTATCTTTCCCTTGACCCAACTAACTAGCTTGAGACAATCCAAGTGTTCTCTCAACAATGTCTCAAGAACTGGTACTATCTGCTCACAAAAGCAGTCCTCAGATACTCTGCTATTTTGAAGAACTTCTGAAGCTTAATTATAGGAAAAACATGAACTATAATTTTTTTTCCTTCCCTGACCCTGGAACAGCAAGCAGCTGATCCAGCTAGTCCCTCACATTATAATACGTCTCTGTCTGACTTTAGTCATTCTAAAACTGACTTTCATCCATACCAATCCTAAAATTCAGGTTACATGGAAGAATGTATTTTGCAATATTAGAGCTTAATCCAACTTCCGGCTGACTACACATAGCTAAGCACTCTGAGAAATGTGGCATCTGCAATACCAAGGACATCAATTCAAAGGAAAACTAAGGTCAACAGAGAGGAGGACATCTGGATTCTCTATAATTAGCAGATAAAAAAATACACACATTTCTGCCAAAAAGATCCAAAAAGATCGAGTTGTCTGAGACTATGAACAATTCCCCTAAGGCTGAGAGACTTCTGGAAGACTGCCACATCAAAGAACAATATGGACTAGTGAATGGTCCTTCACAAAGTACAGGCGATTGGAAAAGTCCCAGAGAGAGATGAAGAGGGTCTCTCTAGGGCATGGATAATGTGACTGGAGAGCAGAGGACAGAATGGAGAAAACTGAAGAAAGGAAAATCTAAAAATAAAGTTCTTCGATTTATGGCATTTACATAACACAAGAAACTGATGTAGGATGTACATTAATCTTATATTTATAGAAATATTTCATAATAATAACATTGCCAAAAGCCATAATAAAATATCTCCCGAAAAGGGAGTAGGGGACAAATGGAATAAACAACTGAACAAGCCAAGACCATGACAAGTGATTTTAACATCGTTTCGTCTCTCGGTCCCATTTCTGATCATCTGTGCTCCTTTTAAAACTCATCTTGGGGCTGGTCCCAGGGTGTAGTGGTTAAAGTTCAGCGCACTCTGCTTGGGCTTCATGGGTTCGGAGCCTGGGCGCTGACTTAGACAACTCGTCAGCCATGCTGTGGCAGTGACCCACATACAAAATAGAGGAAGACTGGCACGGATGTTAGCTCAGGGCTGATCTTCCTCAAGCAAAAAAAGAGGAAGACTGGCTACAGATGTTAGCTCAGAGCCAATCTTCCTCAGCAAAAAAAAAAAAAAAAAACTTTATTTTTTTAATGACAGTATCATTGTTTTTGTAATTATGTTTGAAGGTTTTTGTAAGACTCTAACACAGCTATTTCCTTTTTTCAAGAAAAAAGCATCAAAAGCCCTACCTGATATTAGTAGTGTCTCCCTTTCCACCTACAGCAGCCTAGAATGAGAGTTCCCATATTACGTACTACAATAGAAACATACCAGGATCTGACACTTAATAAACTTTAGGAAGATATTCTTAATAAAGTGAAATACCAAAGAATCTGTTTAGAATTGAACTAAACTGATTTTATAAAAAATGCTAAAGCCCAAACGTTCCAATGGAATCTTAATGCTACAGAGTGTGTGGTGATAAATGAAGTCTCTCTTAGAATATCTGACTTTCCAAAGTCCTCATAATCTGACCTAATTGAGCTTTACCACTTTTAATGAGAAACACTAATACTATCTTTTAGGAGTTCCCTCACTAAGTCAAAGATAAAGTTTTATCTTCAGTGGTTTAATTCATTTCCACATCACCTCACCAAGTAGAGCTTTCTTAAACAAATACAAAGAAGTTATGCTAAGGAGCCAGTGCTGTAATATCCAATTTGAATTCTAGACTATCAGAAGATGTGCAATTACATTTCAGAAAGGAAGGAGCCCTTCTATTTTAACTTGCATTGTATTCCTCCTAGCCATCATGCATAGCAATGATGATGATGTTAAACCTAATTAGACATAGATTTACTACTTTCCCTACTGCTTTCCCATATTGCTAATATTATAAATAGCATCTGCTTTAAAAACGGTAAGGAGCTCATTGCAACTACCAAATTTAAAATGCCAGATATCTATTTGTTGGGAGAAAACTGCTTCTAAGCAATTGAGGAACTGGAAGAGCTATTTTTGCTGTTAATGAAAAGCCATCCCTGTTGACCAGTACACAGCCCAGCAGTGAAGAGCTCTGGAATCAGACTGTCTCCTTAGAATCTTGGCTTCACCACTCACCAGCTCTATGAGTGACCTTGGGCAAATTACTTAGGCTTTGCGCCTGAGTTTTTCATCTGTAAAATACGGATAATAAGCTATGATCTTCACAGTTATTATGATAAGGACGTAATAAATATAAAGCACTTGGAATAGTGCCAGCATTTAACACTTAAGAAATGTTATTTTTGGGGCGGGCCTGGTGGCATAGCGGTTAAGTGCGCACGCTCTGCTGCACTGGCCCGGGGTTCAGATCCCCAGCGCACACCGACGCACTGCTTGTCAAGCCATGCTGTGGCGGCGTCCCATATAAAGTGGAGGACGATGGGCACTGAGGTTAGCCCAGGGCCAGTCTTCTTCAGCAAAAAGAGGAGGATTGGAGACAGATGTCAGCTCAGGGCTGATCTTCCTCACAAAAAATAATAAAAATAATAAATTTTTTTTATAATTAAATGAAACTGCTTAGCAAAAGTAACTAGAATAACAGCTTCTTTGAAAGACATTAGTTGACTAAACTGTAATTGAGATTACTCTATCTCTGTACAAACACTGCCATTTATATCATAAACGTCCTCCCACAATGCAAACTCTACAGACTTCTAGCATATCAAGAACTACAATAATCTGTATTCCGAATATATAAGAAAAAGTCCTATATACATGAAACTACAGTACAACCAATCTATGTACAGATCCAAGTTCAGCAGCTGAAGCAAGAATAACCAAAAGCCAACCATTACCATATTACAGTTTTAGCATAAGAAACTCAAAATATTTTCTACAGTACAAAAATGTTCACATTGGCTATTTGACATTTCGGATCCCTCAGAGAATCTGATAAAAATGATAAACCCTGACCCTAGAAAAACATGTGGATACACATGACTTTACATTTGATTTCAGGGGATTTGTGGCCTACCTACTCCAAACTCATTCATGGATCCCAGGTTAAGAATTTCTATTACATTTACCTTATTAGCAAGTTTACACGGTTTTAAACTATTTACCACTTGTAATTTCAAAGGGCAATATATTATGATGTGGCTTTAATTACATTTTTTCAAGGAAAAGTGCTACTGTAATATACAATACAAACAATACAATACATTGTGGTCAAATTGATTTGACCTGATATTTATTTTTATTTGTTCTTTTTTAAGAATTAGATTATGATTATTCAATTCAACTGATCTCCAAATTTGATCAAGTAAAAATTCTAGGACACACATTCTCAGCTTTCCTTGTTATATGATGATGCTAACTGGACAATTTAAACATCAGCATCATAAAAAGAGCAGTAACAATTGCATGCTAAGCAATAAATTACTCTGTTCTCAACCCAAGACACTTTCAGACATGAATTTTCCTTTAGACTAAAAATACTTCCATACAGATGCTGTATGAAAAAAATTTGATAAGGTTAGCAAGAAATGATGGGCAAGGTTAAAGAGAAGGATAAGAAAGGGTCTGTGGAAAATCTATACTGACTTCTCCATCACGAGTAAAGAGATCCCCTCTATCACCAAATCATTGAAACGTACTATTAAATGCTTAAAGCTGCCTGAATTAGTCCGTGTACCCGATAATTATAAAACTTTAATATACCTTAGGGTAGTGTATATATTTTAAAAACAAAGATATCCAAATCCATCAAGAAATGGCTCTATATTCCCTTAAGGAATTTCCTCATGGTATAAGCTTTTGTAAAAATATTTAATGAGAAACAGAAGTGCTTAATGTGGCTGTGTCAGACACAAGAATTAGGATTTGAGTCACTCGCTGTATTTTTTTGAAACAAACGTTATTAAAAAGAAAATTTCGTAGGTTTACTTCTATCTTTATGCCCACATTCTCTCACAAAGAATGGGGAGTTGGTTACCCAAACACAAATACCACCAAAATAAATGTTGAGGAAAACTAATAAAATAAAAATACGGTTAAGAAATAAATGCTAGGGTTTAGATTAGTCCGTGGAAGGGCAAACCACCTGGTCCTATCCAGTTTCTAGAGCTGGGCCTCTATCAGCTTAAAGCACTGAGGGAAGCAGGGTCTAACTCAAGGGTTGGTGATATCCAAAGAGGAAAAACAAGCCATCAGGAGCACAACTTTTCATAACACTGGTGTTTCCATCTTTCTAAAAATGTACATACAACCACACTTTCTATCAACAATGGTTAATGGTTTACAAGATGTAAAGTTAACTGATATCAATGTATCCACTCACCCAAAGGACAGACAACCCCAAAGCTGGAGGGCCTGAATTATTATCATAAACAATCTGCTGTTGCTCTACTTTGGTTTTAGTTTGGGAAGTAATTTCAGTAGCTCTGAAACGAAACGCTGGAAAACCCTACTCAACCAAAGACACAAAATTGTAGCAGTAACTTAAGGAGAAATCTGTCACATATTTATAAATACTATAGAAATAACATTAGGTCCGGAGAGACCCAAAGAGGGTTAGAAAAGATACAGTATGAGACAAAATAAATATTCACTTTCACCCACTGAGATGTGGACAATAATAAATGACTTTAAATTGAAACAGGCAGGATATTTAGGTCACATATTAAAACAATTCCAGGAATGCACAGACTATCAGTATTAAAATAATTAGTCTACAGATTCTTCTTCCCTGAAAGTAGCAATACACAGAAAAATATGTCAATTATACCTCAATAAAGCTGAAAAAATAAAAATAATAAATAATAAATTTTTTAAAAAGGAAAATATACAATGGCCTTTCTTAGATTTTTGAAATATATACGATCCTGCCTTGAGGAAGGAGAATTAAAGTTATCTATCCTGGTCCCTTCAACCACTCACCGATTAGGAATTAGAGTTTAAAAAACAAATCCCATAATCATCATGTTAAATTCTTAGTCAACCAATGAGCAAGCCCTCAATACACTGTACAACAATACAGAACAATTTATATTGTAAAACAATATATACATTTTAAAATATAAAAGGCTGCTCTGACGCAAAACATTTGATTTTATCAAATTTTACTCAGAACTTTTGTCCATATGAAATTTAACTGAAACTGTACAAGTCAAATGGGTAATACTTCGAATGTATTAACATTCGCTCTTCACTTACCTGGTCTTTCTCATGGGGTAGAAGGCTGACAGGTGGGAGTGAGGATGGGAAAGCACTGGGATATTTGGGAGCCCCTTTGCCATCTAAGCTTCCATAATTGACCCTGTACTGCGGCCCGTCTTTCAGTAACCTCCCATTGTTCACTGCGCGTTTGGCCCCCAGTCGCAGCCTCTGCTGAAAGGCTGGGTTGGTGGTGGTGCTTGTGAGATCACTTTGACTTCTGAGATACTTCTCTATGTTCTTCAGGGAGGAGCCATTTGGCTCCTCAAGTCCTTCAATTGCTCTCCTTAAAAGTTTATTCCAATCCACGTTGCGGAGATCATTACATGATCCTCTAGACCCCTTGGTTGACTTAGGAAAAGTGCCTGGTTTAACTGATGAAAA
Source organism: Ceratotherium simum simum (assembly GCF_057802395.1). Taxonomy (NCBI): domain Eukaryota; kingdom Metazoa; phylum Chordata; class Mammalia; order Perissodactyla; family Rhinocerotidae; genus Ceratotherium; species Ceratotherium simum. Next base: position 27,073,426 of record NC_141905.1, read on the forward strand.
GCGCCCAGGGTTGTCTGGGTCCTTATAGGAGGCAAGGCCTTTGTTGGTGACTTTGAGAACTGAGCCATCCTGAACACTGAGTTCCAGCTGTTCAGAGACTGTCTTCTTATCCAGCCCATGGGAAGTGCTCACTGCATGGCAGATTCTCTCTTCAGAGGGCCTTTGCTTTTGCTTTTTTATTTTCTGTATAGCTTCAAGAATCCACTCTGTATAAAGTGGGTTTGCAAGTTTTACCATGGTTGACAAATGACTTCTTCAATACAAAAGTTACCCATAGAGGTTCTCCTTGTATTTAACAGAACTTGCACATTTAGAAGTCATTTACAAGTCAACAAATGAGCCGAGTATTCCAGACCATATAAGCAACATCTTACAAACATCCATTCTTAAGAGATTAAAAAGAGCGACAAACAGGCGATGTTGATAGTTGTCTTATCTGACCAACACGAAAGACTGCATTCGGGTGAAGACCATCTTTAACTAGGAAATCAAGACCTTAAACGATAAAAGGGAGGGGAAGGCTCTTAATAATGGATCCTCTAAAAATAAATTAAAAGACTCTTTAGTATTACTTTTTCAGATGCAAAATGACCACAGAAGTAATGACAGGCAGGTATTATGTAACAAAGCCACAGTGACTATATTTTCCAACCAGAAATTGGGTCACAGTCTGAGAAGGAATTTTTTTTAGGATTTTTCACTTTTATTTATATGAAGTCACTCATGGGGCATTTAAGAGATGACATCTAATTTACATATTTAATAGATAAATTTGATTGAAATGAATAAAATTACATGAAAATGGTTCAAGATATACATCTATCATAAACATAAAATCAACATCACGTAAGTCTATGATACAAAATCTGATGGAAGTACCTTAAACTTACTTCAAGAAATCTTAAACTCAAAAAAAGGGCAATAATTCTAATTCTTCTATTTCAGCTAGATATTATGTTTCCCAAGTCTCACACATTAGAAAATTTCCCAACTAGCCACTTCTATAGAATTATATCCTCTCATCCCTTTGAAAAGAGTCTGTGACACTCTAACCCACAGGCTGGAAAACTGAAACTAATAATAGTAACATAACCCTTCACCTTTTAAATAATGTAGCAGTCTAGGTATCTTAGCACCTGGTTAGCTCAAGAAACTGCTCAGCACAAGGAAGGTTCGTACAAATCTGATTCCAGGTAGACAATGCTATTGCTCTGAGAGCCTCCTGGTGTACACAAAAACCACCCTAGATCTCCAATCTAGTATGGAGTACACTGCAAAGAGCACCAGGAGAAAGTGCCTGGCCTGGGAGTCAGGTCAGATCTGGGCTCTAATCTTGCTCTCTACTGATAATATCCACATCTTAACTCTTTTTTTGTAGTTTAAAATTTACCAAGTGTGCTCACATACAATGCTTGTCATTTAATCTACAGGACGACTCTATGGGTAAACTGAGGCTCAGGGGAAACTGGAACTCACTCAAAGTCAGTCAATAGTGGACTTAAGGCTCAAACGCCATTATTCTAGAATCTAAATCCAGCACTATCTTCACCTGAGCCACAACTGCCTGCTCTAGCTAGTTCTGCCTCTGCAATCAGACTAATGGTATGAATCCCAGCTCTACCAATGTCTAGCGGAGAAACTCCGAGTAAGTGACTTAAGTTTCAGTCACTTTACCTGTAGGGCAATAATAGTACATCCCTCACAGGATTGTTGAGAGAATTAAGTGAACACAGTATCTAATATTCAATACACAGAAGCTATCATTACCTCCATCAAACGCAATGTCTACACACTCTGAAAAATGCCTCATAAAATACAAAATTAAAGATCTCTCTGGTTATTTACTTAGATTTAATGTACCTAAAAAGGGAAAACAATGTCTCCTCAAAACATTAGCCAGATATACTGAAGAATAGAACATTTGCTCTCAAAGATTCTGTCGCTAAAAAACACTGGGCCTTGAACTATACTTTTTCACTCAGCTTGAAAGAGGCAGTTTTAAAAAGGACCGTCCTCTTTGCAATTAGTAAACTGTAGGTTCACTCCATTTTTTTCTCCTCAGATTCAGAAATTTGAGGCTGAAGGCACCTTAGAGGTCATCCAGTCCAACCTCCAGTTATCCAGTAAATGACCCCTTTTCAACATCCCCAAGTGATGGGCCATCAAGTCTCCAAATACTTCCAGTGATTGAGAATTTGTCACTCTTGGAGGCAGCTCATTCCACTGTTGGACAGCTCTAACTGTAACATATTTCCAGCTCACAGGAGCCAAAATCTGCCTTCCCATAACTCCTAAACACTAGTCCTAGTTCTCCTGAAACAATCTAAAGAAATTCTTACTAATTCTTTAATATGACAGGCCTTCCAATATTTGAAAACAAGTATCTTTTGAAAATTACTAACAGTCAAACCCCATTCTACCTCTAGCCCCACCTTAGATCACACATACCCCAGTTCCTAACATTTCCACATATCACATGGTTTCCAAGCGCTCCTTCTCTTGGTTGCTCACTAGTCTGGCTAATGCCCATCGTAAAATCTGGCAATCCAGGCATTATCCAATTATAAATGCAATCCAAGGTTTCACGAACTTTCTTAACAGCCACACAACTGGCTCAGGCTAAGAATGCAGTCCAACTAAAAATCCCAGATCTTATTTCAAAAATGCTGTCAAGCTGAGTCTTTTCATTCCTTTCCTTGCACAAGGAAGGGATTTAAAATTTGCTGGGATTTAAAATTTATTACAGTTCATCTTGTTGGTTTGAGTCTATCTTCCAACCTATTAAAGACTGTTTTGAATCCTGATGCTGTCATCTATGTCTTCTGCAAATCTAATAAGCATTCCCTTTTGTGTCATTATATAAATCATTGACAAAAATGTTAGACTTGGAACACAGTGTGTTTAGGAATGAAATCATTGGCTTTCATAGTGCAACCACTTTCACGATAGAACACAGGAATCATTATGTGTAAGTTTAGAACAGGAAGCTGATCTTTCCAAAGTAAAATGATTTGGGGCAAAATTTCATTAGAAGACATTTCACTGTTTAAGTCATTATTTCATCTTTCATCATTCATTCAGGATGAATCAACTAATTTAATGTGACTGTGCAAAATACAACTGCAGGAAGCAGAGGGGTCACAGAAAAGCATCCAATATTGCAAAGTTGCTTTCAAGCATTTTGGTTACATAAGTAAATGAACATACATTAAAACAAAACACATTTCATAATTAATAAATACTCAAAATATACCTTAATAACAAGCTATTACCACAATCCTTACCCACAATCGAAAGAATCATTCATATCCATTACCAACACATTTCAATAAGACTGTCACTTTATATGTCAAAAATATAATAAAATAAGGGAAAATACCAGAATTGGAACTCCAAATATTTTAACAGTCCATGACAAAAATGAAGATTGTCCAGATCTTCAGGCAAATCTACCAAAAGAAAAAAAGTAAATGTTAATTTGGGCATAAGGACAACCCTCTAATCCAGCAACTACCTACGGATCTCCACAACTATTCAACACCAGCAGCTGCAATGAGTTTATTAGTACACTACACTTAGTGATACATCAACTCTTTCATACCACTAAAGGATATTTAAGAATATGAAATTCAGGACAGGAAATGAAGCCCCAAAGCAAATGCCTGAAGAAATAAATTTCACTCTTCTTTAAGGCCAGCCCTATTCTCCAAATTTTAAAAATCAGGTTTGTGATAGAGTCTAAGAAAGAATCCCATCAAGAAACAAAAAATCCTGCTATTATTTAAACAGCCAGGCAGGTAATAACATCTTATCTGGGGAAAAAAAAAGTCAAAAGTTGTTTGAAAGGTCAGTATTAACTTTCCCAGGCAACATTCACTATTTATCCCAAAGGTCACCTGGCATCTAGGTACTGATTAGACTACCAGGATATGGCCAATAACTGCAAGTAAGAGGAGGATGTGCCAGTTTGCACAATAGTAAGTACGTGTTGACACAGGCCACATTTTAGGACAGTAGTGATCATTTTTACTTCAAAGGCAAAAAATAAATTTAAAATAACACTCTGAATAACTTTATTTTGATCTTTTATATAAAACAGCCAAGCAATGTTAGATCCTCCTTTTCCCGTCCCCCAGCCACAGACACACACCCCACTCCTCAATTTAATCTCAAAATTAGCTCTCATCTGACACCAACCAACAGAGTTAATTAGGCAGAAGCAGATGTATCTCAGCAGCTCTTTGCTACAAGCAGAATCAGTATTAAAAAACACACACACAGCTAGGAGAGGAACAAAATCAGAAGTCTTTTATGTGTAGCCAATTCTCAACTAAACACATGTATACTATCCACTTTGTATATTATCCACTGCAAATTTTTTAATCTTAGGCTGGTTTGTTTCTGACATCCCACTGGCCCCACTGTAAATTGGTATATGCTAAGAGAATACATTGAAAACCAATTTAATTTTAGTCTAAGCAGTATCTAACTAGAAAGACAAATCTACAGGAAAAAAAACACATAGTTCATTCAAAAGCCAAATAGAAATGCTTTTTTTTCCCGATTCAGAATTATCCATGCCACTTCTTTTTTTCAGAGCACTAGGATTTGTTTCATATGTAGATAGGACATTCTATCACAAGTACAACGCTAAAAATCATTATTCTCTTGTCATTTTTTTCTATAAAAACTTGAAAGTTGGACTAAAAGTCTATCAAAAGGGAGCAAATCATTCCAAATTAATTCTAGGGACTCATGCTACATCAAATTAAATTACCCTATTTTCTGAGGTTTTGAATCATTTTATTTTTAACTACCAAATAATATCAGTAAATTATACGGTTGTATCATACAGTCTTATAATAAAACACTATTTACATCATTCATTACAGACTATTCTAAACAGATCTAGAGAAATGCTTAGTCCAACACTGAGCTTTTGGCTTCATTAGTATTATATAACTATCAACACTATTCAGAAATATTCATGTCAGCATAATAAGAGTCAAAATATTCTGGATCATAAATATTACGTGAAGCCTCCTCTAAGCTTTTACTAAAGCTGTGTGTTTTTTCAAAATCAATGTCATAACACTCGAGTCATGAGATCATGGATGAGCCAAAAACAGTGGTAAAAAAAAATAAAGCTTAATAATAGACTTTACTCTTTTGTCATCCTGAGTTTTACTTGCTAATAGTTATTTTTAGCTCTCTCACTTTCATATGCTCCTGGATTGTTTTCATAGCCTATTATGTAACTGAGTGAGATCCACAAATCTTAACAGTATCTTCTGAAACAGAACATACTGACTTCTTTTCTTCTATAACCACCCAGAACAGACTACTGGCACAGTTGCTCAAAATAGTGTCCTCGGTTAACAAATATCTGCTGTCTGACAACATCAAACATCATCCATATGATGATATTTGTTAACTTTCAAGTCCTGGATGCATCTATTTCCTCTAAAATTAATGCTCAAGGCCCAAAACGTGAATTGGGAGGTGAGGTTATAAATACTAATCAAAGAACAGTGAATAAATAGCGAGATGTTGTTCTGTGTGTGCAGAACAACAGGTTGGTGCTATGGGGATGAGAAGCAATTAAGAAGTAACAAAGCATTGGGTGGCATTTCCTCAAAAAGTTAAACATAAAATTACCATATGACCTCGCAATTCCACTTCTAGGTATATACCCCAAATAACTGAAAACAAATACTCAAATAAGTACACATACACAGATGTTCATAACAGCACTATTCACAACAGCCAAAAAGTGGAAACAGCCTACATGTCCATCAACAGATGACTGGATTAACAAAATGTGGTATATCCATACATTGGCATACTAGTCAGTCATAAAACAAGAATTAAGTACTGATACATGCTATAACGTGGATGAACCTCAAAAAGATGTTGTGAAAGAAGCCAGACACAAAAGGTCACATATCATATAATTCCATAATATATGAAACATCCAGAATAGATAAACCCACAGAGAGAACATAGATTGGTGGGGCTAGGGGGTGAGGGAGATGAGTAGAAACTGCTTAATGGGTAAGAGATTGTACATTGGATGAAAATGTTTTGGAACTAGATAGAAGTGGTGGTCACACAACACTGTGTATGTACTAAATTGTTCCCTTAAAATGGTTAATTTTATGGTATGTGAATTTCGTCTCAATAAATTATTTTTTTAAAAAGAAATAAAGCACTAAACTATAATAATACCAACCATTTTCTGACACCTACTGCAGGCCAGGCACTTCACACAGATTATCAAGTCAACCTTAAAACAACCCTGTGAGGTAGCAATGTTGCCCTACTTTGCAAAAGGAAAAGTGAGACATGACTTGGCCAAGACCTCAGACCACTAAATCAGGAAGGATTTTAATTCAGATGCTAAACCCTAAACTTTCCTGTCTCTCCAATGGTTTTCAAACTAGATTCCTTAGACCTCTTGTGAGAAAATGTTTTGGGCATCACCTGCAGGTGCCCCTTGTGGGTTAAACACTAGGGCCACAACCCCTTGGACCCAACAAAGCAGCTCCACCTTAACCGTTCTATATAGTGGGCTTCTCCACAAGATTCATTTCAAAGAAAGGGTTCCACTGATTACAGAAGGAAAAAAGTATGGAAACAACTGTGACTATACTTTGCTAAGTGTGGATGGGTAGAACACCATTTGGACGGATGGGACTTAAACCGGACCTTGAAAAATAAGACAGAACTTGGGTAACTGTCTGGTCTCTCCACTCAAATTCAAATCTTTCATGGCCCAGGGCAAACGACACCTTCTCAGTAGCCCTACAGATCTTTGTCTAACAGGAAGCTTTTAGCTTTCTTACTATTTTGGCATTCATTTCCTACTTTGTCTTATGCTTATTTGTGTACTGACCTCATCTCCCTTACTAGACTGTAAAATTCTTAAGAACAGGATTCATGGATTCATGTTTGATTCATCTTTGTATGTCCCAAGATTGCCCAGGACCACAACCTGAACATAAGAGGGGTTCAATGCCTATTTGTTAAATAAATGCATCAGTGAATGTGTGAAGGGAATCTAGGAGCAGGCACAGAAACTGAGAGAGAGTTGTCGGCCAAAATGGACACTGAGTCCATCCATGTGCATGCCTAGAGCAGGTATGTGTTGAAGAGGAATAAGAAATACAGTCGGCTGTCGCAAAAGCTAGGCTGAGGCATGTGAACATGACAGATGAAGTGGTGATACAATAAGGCATAGTGGAGTGCACACACACACACATATTTGTTGAATGTCTACATCACTCTAGCAATAGTATCCATCCAGTACAGGTTGGAGGGAAGAATGATTGAAGGAATAAACAAAAGCAACCAGTATTTCATCTCTTCAAATATCAACCTTGTTCAACTTATATTTATGAGTCTAACTCAGCAAGCCCAGAGTAGGCACTCAATAAATGTCAGTTGAATTGAATATTTAATTCTCCATCTTTTTAGAATAATACTAAGTTCTTTCTCACTACTCATTAACATAGACACTTTTCAATTCATAAGCTAATAATGTTTTCCAAGGATTTCTAAGAGGCTAAATCACCATGAAAATTATCATTTCAACTAATACATATTATATTAATTGGAAGTTTAATTTTTCATGTCATGCTCTCCTAGTTGACAATATCCTTGTTATGTCATTAAACTATAATTGTGTAAATCTGCTTCAACAAACAGTAAGTGAACCATCAATAAACTATTACAGCTTCCATAATCCTTAGCATAGATTAGTTTCAACATCATCATCATAAATTAGTAGAGACATGTCCCAAATCTCCTGGTGAAGCCCATGAATTAGGTTTGCATAGTCATCCCTTCATTTAAGTGCTCAATAGTTTCAGTCTCTAAACTTTAATCACACTGTTAGGAACCTCCCAGGACATTTGATCCCTTGTAAAACAGAGGATTTTAGAGACAAGATGAAAAGTCATTTGAAGTCATCAGGCCTTTGGAGCCTGGGTACATTGATTAGTAATGATGACATATTATAACTAAGCACTTTCACTTAAGAAATAATCAATTAAATTTAGAGTGATTTTTTTTGCATCTAAAATTCCATTCAATCCTAGATTTCTTTCTAATTACAAATTAGCTTTAGCTGGGTTTTAATGACAAAGACTGAACAACATATTAAGAAAAAAATCTGACATCTGAATTTTTAAAAGATTACTTTTGAAAACAGATCATTTCAGAATTCAGTGTTAATTTTATCACAAATGTCTTCAAACAGGGCATCCAGTATAGCCTGAAAACAAATTAGGGTTCCCTTTGAGAATCTGAAAAAAATTATAGATCTATTTTTTAAAATGAACACATGGGGGCCAGCCTGGTGGCTTAGCGGTTAAGTGCGCGTGCTCTGCTACTGGCAGCCCGGGTTGGGATCGGGGCGCGCATCGACCCACCGCTTGTCGGGCCATGCTGAGGCGGCATCCCACATGCAGCAACTGGCAGAATGTGCAACTGTAACATGCAACTATCTGCTGGGGCTTTGGGGAGAGAAAGGGAAAAACAGGAGGACGATTGGCAATAGGTGTTAGCTCAGGGCCAGTCTTCCTCAGCAAAAAGAGGAGGATTAGCATGGATGTTAGCTCAGGGCTGATCTTCCTCACAAAAAATAAATAAATAAATAAAAAATAAAACAAACACATGTACAAACAGATATCTGCACACGATTTCAAGGGCTTACAGAACCTCTACGGCCACCCAAGAAACCCTGAACGTCCATTATCTACTCTAACTTTACTTACTTTAACATACACAGTGAGGTCAATAATTTTATCCAGTTTCACAATAATTATCTCTATGTGTGCTTAATTAGGACATGTGACATTAAAAGTAAGAAAGTTATTCTCATTGGTTTTGGATATTATCAAATACAGCAGTGAAATCTTATTCAACAAGGAGGTGTGCTATGATGGGATGTATCTAGAGAATTCAGGGATCCAGTCTCCACTTTGCCAGCTACCTAAACTGTGGAATATTGGATATGTTATTTAATCAATCTCAATTTTCTCATCTGTAAAAATGAGAATATATCCTCGTTCTGCAGAACTGTAAAGAGGAATAATTGACATAACAAATATGAAAGAACCAAGGATGGTGGCAGACACATAGCAGGAACACAGTAAAATGCTAGCTCATAAAAGGAAAAAGGGCAATCCAGTCAGCTGGAGACCTGTAAAATCTAATCTGGCTGAACTTTGTCTATATGATCATTTTCTCCTAAGAGAAGAGGAAGTCAGCACCTGGCTCTTAGTTATAGATATAGACAAGTAGAAATTCAAGACAGAGGAAAAAAGAAAGTGAAGAAAAGCAAAACAGATTTGTAATGGTTAAGAATGGGGTCAAGAAGAGTATATTTTACTCATAATCATATATCTTTTAAGGTCAATAAAGCTTTTAGAAGATAATACTGCATAGAAGAATATCTACTTGACCTGAGGGTAGGAAAAGAGTCTTAAAATAAGACACAAAAGCACTAACTATAAAGAAAAGACCAATAAACTTGATTCCATTAAAATTAAGAACTTGTGTTCATTAAAAGACATTATAAAGAGAGTGAAAAGGCAAGCCACAGGACTGAAGAAGGCATTTGCAACATACACACACAACAAAGGATCTGTATCTAGAGTACATAAAGAACTTCTAAATAGCAATAAAAGACACAAGGTCCAATTTAAAAAAAATAAATAGGGGGCAGACTTGCACAGGAACTTTACAAATGAGGAAATCCAAATAGCCAACAAATGTATGAAAAGCTATTCAGCCTGATTACTAATCAGGTAAAGGTAAAGTTTACCAGATTAGCTAATTTGAAAAGCTAACAAAACTGAGAGTTGGAGAGGACAAGAAGCAATGGGAACTCTCATATACCACTGGAGGGAGTGTGACCTGGTACAATGCTGGAAAACAGTTTGATTGGTACGTAGGAAGGGTGAAGACAAGCATACTCCACAACTAGGGTGACAATACAACTCATCTCATCCAAATCCAGACACTTTTGAGAATTAAAGGTGTTACATTAATAATTACACCAGGACAACAGGCATAAACTGGGATAAATAGTCACCCTGCCTTTGAAACAGCAATTCCATTCCTGGCGGCACACCTTAGAGAAACCTGTACACGTGCACCAGATGACAGGTACAGGAACGCTCAGAGCAGCTTTGTTCACAATTTCCCCAAACTGCAAACAACTCAAACATCCTGCAACAGTGGAATGGATGATACAAAAACTGTGGAAGACTGTAGGAGTCCTATAAAAAGGTGCTTAAAGGTGCTTTGGAAATGCAAATTAAAGCATTATAAGGAACAACTATCTTTTCATCACACTTCTCCATCTATGCATCATTTACCATTCTGCAAGCAAAGACTGATCACTATAGCTCACACATCCCTACTTTCATAAAAACAATTTCCTTTTCTCTCACTTTATACAAATACAAGCATCTGTATGCAGGAAAACTGAAGGTATCTTAGATACTGAAAAGTCACCTGTTAGGAATCCTGGCACTTAATAAAGCCAGGTCAGTTAGTCAGTCTTCTAAGTGGTATGTGAAAGTCCATGAAAGTTTCAAAATACATTAAAATTATTTATTCAAACTTCCTCAACTACTTTCCTCTACTCAGAGGCCTGGGTATGGCTGGTAGGCAAAACTTCTACTGGCCATGTCATCATCACCAGCCAGTTATTCCCCTAAGTTCCTCCTTGTACGTTAAAACCTTCCTCTGTCTCTATATTTTCTTCTTTTTTTTTAAAACCATCCCTTCACCTCCCCAGCCTTGAAGCCTAAGCAGAAGTTCTCAGGTAAGAATCTTATCTTTTACTGAAACGTGCAATATTATCCTTCCCCTCTTAAAAACATAAAAAGACTGCCCCAATTCATTTTGATACATGTGTGAAGGATATAAATAAGACTGGAGTATTTTATTTCAGAGCTATCCCAGAAAATCTAAGGTACACAAGACAGGAAGAATGTACTTTACTCATAGTCATATCAAAAAAAAACAACACCGGGACTGGACCCGTGGCTTAGCGGTTAAGTGCGCGCGCTCTGCTGCTTGCGGCCCGGGTTCGGATCCCGGGCGCGCACCGACGCACGGCTCCTCCAGCCATGCTGAGGCCGCGTCCCACTTACAGCAACTAGAAGGATGTGCAGCTATGACATACAACTATCTACTGGGGCTTTGGGGGGAACAAAACAAATAAAATAAAATCTTAAAAAAAAAAACAAAACACCTTTGTTGGAGCAACACAGAACTAATATTATCCCAACATAACTAATTCCTGTACATATATGTAAGAGTCTTCACATACTCTTTACCTTGAATTTCCTGGTACCTCCACCCCAAACATACTTGGTTCATTGGTTCTCTTTTCCTATTTTCCACACCTGTAATTCCTTATCACTACCTATTCACAACCTCTGTCCAATACTCTCTTTATCACATCCCAATACCCTCTCCCAATTGCAGGACTTAAAACTCCTTCATGGGGCATAGGAGGCCATTTGCCTTTGTCCCTTTTCTCCCACCACTCCCTGCACTCTGGCCATACCAACGTACTTACAAATTCAAAAATACACAGTATCCTTTCCCAAGGTAGTACAGGAGCCTCATCCTGAGACAGAAACCCTGCTTCCCCTCTCCCGCCCCACCTTCAAGACTCCAGCTCAAGTTTCACCCAAGAAATCTAGCCTATCAAACAACTCTGTCTCCCAAACTAACACCTTTGCCCCATCCTCAGTCCTGGTGCAGTCCACCAAATCACATGCACCCAGACCTACTGCCCAGCCCCACCCATCTTTCTTCACACCTACCGCCTTTTACCACTCCCCCAAATCCCCCGTCCCCACGCGATTTTCTGCTACAGATATATTTTGCAAGTTCTAAGTAGCCTCCTTTCACATTTAAGTCTGCTCTGCTGTCTTATCATCTTTCGGAGACTCTCCCAGGCATATCCATCCCACCCTTCCATGTTTATTTAATGCTTCATATACCCCAAAGCTAGCAAACCTCCTTTCTATTCCAACATGCCGATTCACCCAGATATCTCTTTCCCACCACAGCAATTGTACCTGCTCCTCATATTCCCCCAATACTTTCCCCAATCCAATATCTACTCTGCACTGCGTTCTCAACTCTACTCCACATCCACCACACCCAAATCCATTCTTACTCTGCCCTCAGATAACTGCAATCTCACCCTTCTACATCATTTCAGCTGCCCTCACATACCCTTGGTCCCCCCTTCCACATCTCCAATATCGTGCCTCTCCCTATTCTCCCTTCTGCACCTGCTTGGACACCTCCACTTTCCCCTCCCATCCGCCCCCTCACCAGTCCTCCCCAAACACTCGCCGGCCCCCCACCGTTCCTACCAGGTCACTCTCACTCAGAAAACCCCTCCCAAGCCCCCCCTCACGCCGCCTTCCGACCACCACAGCCCCGCCCTCACCTCGATATCGCCCCGCCCTCTCCACCCTCGAGCCCCGCCCCTTGCCCTGGAGGCCCCGCTAAGGGGCGGGGCCTGTCCCTCCTCCCCTTTCCCCCGCCCCCTACCGTCACGCTCAGGGGCAGCCTGACCCCGAGCGGCCCCGCGGTGACCCTCGCGCAGAGGCCTGTGGGAGAGGCGTCATAAGCCCCCGATTTCCCCCCCCTTCCGCCCCCTCCCGTCCAGTCTCCTCCCCCTGGGAACGCGCGGGGTGGGTGACAGACCTGGCTGCGCGCCACCGCCACCGCGCCTGCCGGGGGTGCTGCCGCTGCCTGAGAAAAAAGCCGCGGCTGCCGCCTGGAGGAGGTACCGTCGCCTCCGCCACCGCTGCCGCCGCCGCCAGGGGTAGGAGCTAAGCCGCCGCCATTTTGTGTCCCCCTGTTGTTGTCGTTGACATGAATCCGACATGACACTGATTACAGCCCAATGGAGTCTCATTAAACCCGAGCCGCGGCCCCGCCCCGGCGCTGCTCCATTGGACGAGACCGCAGACACTTAGGGCCACCCGTTGGCCTACGGGTCTGTCCGTCACCCACACACTAACCACTCTGCAGCCCATTGGGGCAGGTTCCTGCCGGTCATCTCGCCTCCGCATAGACACACCCCTCGACCCATCACCCCCCCTCCGGCACCACCCCGGGGGAGGGTCCACTGCCAGTACCAATCAACAGACCGCTGGGCCCGCCTCTTCTATGCACCTATTGGTCCAGCCCTTTTTTTCTGTCCTAGACACCGCGCCACCTCTACTTCCACCTACCCGCCCCCTCTACCTCTAGAAATGGATTGGGTCTACTCACAGGAGAGGCACTTAGCCGTATTGGCTGCAGACAACGCCAATCAGAGGGCCTTTTCCCTCTCCCCTCCCCCACTCAACCCCAAGCCCCCTAGCCCGCAGCTAAAGTTTGTGTGAGAGCTGATCGCTGGCGGCGGCCGCAGGATTTAGGGGTGGGCGCGGGCGGGCGCGCGCGGGCGGGCACGCGAAGTTAAAATTCGAGGTTCTCAGTCGCCAGCTCCCGCGGTAGAGCGCGCGGACGGGCCCGCCGCCCGGAGCGTTCCATCCCGCCCCCTCCTCCACCCTCTCCCGTCCCGTCCCGGGCGACTACTCGCCCGCCCCCTGGCTCGCATCCTTACCCCCCACACACCCCTACCCTGCAAGCCCCAGGCCGGGTGCAGGCGGAACGATGTCGCTGCAGCCTCCTCTCCATCCCACGCCGAGGGGGAGCAAGCCCCTACCCGCCGGGTGTGCACCCCCCGGCTCCACACTCGCCCGTGTCTGCAAGCACGTGCACCGTTCGCCGCTGCCTCCAGCCACCCCGGTCCCCGGCTAACCTCGCCTGCAGCCCGGCCAATCGCTTGCTGCCCTTTGTTGCTGCAGCCCGGGTCTCCCCGCTGCCTTCCTCAGCCTCCGCCTCGTCCTTTGCCAGCCGCCCGGGTCCGCAGCGCCGCGCTCCCCCCGCCCGGGACCCACCGCCGCCGCCTCCTTCTCCTCCTCCGCCTCCTCCTCCTCGGCTCCGGGCTGCAGCGCACAGAGCCCGAGGCAGCGCCGCCCAGCCCCGCTCCCCCCGCGCCGCCAGCTAGCCCGCCCGGCCCGGCCGGGGGCGCAGCCTGGACCCCGCCCGCCCCAGTCCCCGCCCCGGGGGTACCTGCCTCCGCCCTGGGGGGCTCCACTCGCCGCCCTCGGGGGAGGGCGGAGATGCCGGTGTCTGCGGGAGGATGGGGACGCCTGGGCCGTTTGGGGCGGGGAGTGTGCCCGCCAGGGCTGGGACTGAGAGGTGCAGTCCTCGCCAACGCGCCCCCCCTCCCGCCGCTGTGGGCCCCAAACTTCGTCCTCCGCCGGGGCCTTGCACCCTCGGGCGATCGCGGCAGTTTTGGGGTGGGGGATGCCTCGGGAGCTGTGTCTACCCTGATCGGGAGGAAGAGGGAGCAGTGACATTCAGCGACTGCGGACAGGGCACGGCGGCGGCATCCTTGGGTGGGAGTGGGGATGTCAGACGCGGGCTGGAGGGGGAAGGTGCCCCTCAAGATGCCCTCTCCCGGCCTGCGAGGAGCTGGAGAGCTCTGAGCTGCGTTCTGAGTGCTGTCTTGGGCGGTGCAGCCGGATGGCAGCGGTGCTGGGGGGCGGGGGGAGTCGGGGGAAGACCGCTGGGGGGCCCTTCCCCCTCTCCTCTAGCCAGCGCTCGAAGGAAGGCTGATGGCGAAGTTCGGTTTTCCAGGCTTCCCCTGGGCCCCCCGAGTTCCTGAGGCCCACATGAGGGAGGCTGGGGGCCTCCTCTGGTCTCCCAGGCAAGGCCACTCTGACGCTGCCCACATGCCTTCCAGCGCCCTCCAGACTCTGAAGAGATCGTCCCTCATTCTTCCCGGAGATGGGTGGGATATGGGCAGAGGAGACTTTAGAAAATAGGAAAAGTAGGCTCAAGAAATGGCTCCTACTGAGTTTGAGTATGAAGTTTTCCTTCCGAGGCGCCATTTCTTCCACCGGAGGGAGGAGAATTATGGCTTTGTAAAAGAACCAAGTTTCAGGCACGGTGGCCTGGGTGGAAAACCACCTGTTGACTGAAGTCTGTCCCTGAAGTCAGGGCAATCTTGGGCCCTGGCAGGGTGACACAAGTGCCAGGGAGAGGAGGCCCCAGGCTTCCTGCACTGGTTGACTCCAGCATCCTCGTGCCACTGACAGTGCAGCAGCAGCATCTCCAGCTCCCCGTTAGAAACCACTGTACAAACTAGGTAGGTACTTTGTTAGAGCAACTTATCTCAGACAAACAAAAGCAGCAGCACAGCCTTGTCAAATGCAGAGCACAATACACGCTTCACTTTTAAAGACGGTCTGCTCCTTTGGGGTGTGAGCTGCCTCTACTTATATGCTTCTTGGCAGCAAGGTGAGAAAGGAGCTAAGACAAAGGGCACAGAGTTGGATGAAAGTATAGAAAAAGGGAGGGGGGAAGCAGAAGAGTTGTAATACTAAACGCAAAACTGTCACCGGTTCCATTATAAACCCCTTTTATAGGTGTTTTATTACTTGGTTGTTAGTTTTTAAAACACAAGCCTCTTTAGATTAAATCTTGGCATTCACAGGCTCAGCTCAGGCAAACAAAGCACAGGGAAAGCTCGCCATCCGCCATCGATTTGGCTACTTTTGAGTTACATTACTGATAAAACAAACAAACAGCAGGTTGGGTTTCCTCAGAGTCTCTCTACCTCTTATTTAGTATCTTCAGTAGCTGGCTCAAGGTGAATTTTTACAAGCCATTAGTTCATAATTCAGTCTAGTTCATGTAGGTATTTCAAAGAGAAGGACATTTATAAGGTGTGGTTTTCTTATAATGCAGGTGCTGGGATTTTTATTCTCCAAGAAGTTACTAAGTAAACTTAAGAATCCTGGCAGACACGTTAGCATTTATGTTCTTTTTTTTTTTTCCTATGATCTGCCCAGATGCACTTTATTTTGTAACTTAGATTTGAGTGCCCAGACTGCATTTTATCTCAAGCAATAAAAATAAACCCTGTCTTAATTAAAAACAAGTTTCAAAACCCCAAATCTGTACACTCAAACTAAAGTATGCTAAAGAAGCAACCAAAGACAATAAAAGCCAAAAAGTCCACATTTAAGATGTCTTCAGCCAATGAATGGTGGGAGATTTATGAGCATCTAACACTTGTTATCACTAATGAGTTAGCCACATGGATTTCCAGTGCATCAAAAGTGAAGAGACACCTTAGAGAGAAATGGGTCTTGTTCGCCTAAACTTGAGCTCCTGTAACCCCAGGAGCTGGCGAACACAGAACAGAGAAATATCTTCATCCAACATCTTGATGTATTTTCTGAGGTTCTTTTCTTAACAAACATAGTTCTCTAACAGGGGCATGGCAAGAAAAGGGAATGTGTTGCTTTCCCATTGATACTCCCCTCTAAGGTTACTTGTCCTCTGAGAAATCCTGGCTCTTCAGATAAGTGGGACTGGAAAGGATAACAGAGACACAGCCAGAGATACTTAATGCTACTCCTAAACCTCTCTCTTATCTATGGTATCTCAAGTCCTCTGCTGAGCTAAACAGCTCAATTAAGAAGTTAACCTAGAAATAACTCGGAATTGAAAACCAAGCATTGTGCAAAATTTGCAAGCTGACTGTTCTGAAGGATTGTGCATCCACAGGCTCATCTGACCAGTCCTCCTCCCTCCCCCAAAACAGCAGCTGACGACGGCCACCACTGCCAGAACTACTGACAACTACAGTTATACTGCTCAGTGTGATCCACAGATCACTGGCATCAGAATGATCTGGGAGGGCTGGCCCCGTGGCTTAGCGGTTAAATGAGGGCACTCCACTACTGGTGGCCCGGGTTGGGATCCCGGGCGTGCACCAACGCACCGCTTCTCCGGCCATGCTGAGGCCGCGTCCCACATACAGCAACTAGAAGGATGTGCAACTATGACATACAACTATCTACTGGGGCTTTGGGGAAAAAGGGAGGAGGTTTGGCAATAGATGTTAGCTCACAGCTGGTCTTCCTCAGCAAAAAGAGGAGGATTAGCATGAATGTTAGCTCAAGGCTGATCTTCCTCACACACACACACACACACACACACACACACACACACACAAAAGAATGATCTGGGAATGAGAGCTTAAAACAGTTACCTGGGGCCGGCCGGGTGGCGCAGCGGTTAAGTGCGCACGCATCCGCTGCACCGGCCCGGGCTTCAGATCCCGGACGCGCACCCATGCACTGCTTGGCAAGCCATGCTGTGGCAGCATCCCATATAAAGTGGAGGGAGATGGGCATAGATGTTAGCCCAGGGCCAGTCTTCCTCAGCAAAAAGAGGGGGATTGGCGGATAGCTCAGGGCCAATCTTCCTCACAAAAAAAAAGTTTCCTTAGCCTAACCCCAGAGATTCTGAATCAGTAGGTCTGGAGTGGGGCTCCCAAATCTGCATTATTAGCCCATTACTTGACTTTAAGCTTATGATCACTGAATTTGAGAACCACTGGACTAGGCTGAACCCTCTTCTTTGCCAACTGGAAAGGAATGTTTCTTCTGAGAGTGTCTAAGCCAGAAGATTATAGTCCCTAGTACTGGGATGACTCCATGGTCTCACCTATTTGTCCTTGAGTCCTGAGTAAGGGTAAAAAAAAATAGAGTAGCTTCAGGAGCTGAAGGGAACCTGGAGGGTTTGATCTTTTGGGTTTGTTTACTTGCTCTGAGACAAGTGAGACAAACAGCCTGATAAGAGGTGTCACATCCACAGATGCACTAACAAGTCCTTCTGAAGGAAATTGGGTAAGGAGGCAGCAAGCAGGGATCCAGAAATGATTTGTCCAGGCCTCAGCCCAAGATGAATTCTATTTACATTTGATCAGTCACTTAAAAAACACCGGTCTATACCTCCCCTTCCAACTGCCACATGGAATCCTCTCTCTTCATTGACCGGAAACTCCTCCACAGTGTCTGGTAAAGTAACTCAAGGGCAGAAGGGGTGTGGGATGACCAGTCAAACCATTAGTTTTAAATAGGCTAGCAAATTCAAGCTATAGCTCTGTGTATGAACAGCCTGTATTATCTTAAATACCGGTATTCTGCACCCACACCCCATTTGTGCTGCTCAAAAACCTTTACTGTCTTTTAAATGCATTCGGGATCAAGTCTAAACTCCTTAGTCTACTGCTAAGGCTATGCACATCTGCACCCAACCAATATCTCATCTCTAGTTTCTCCCAGCTCAGCACACTCCTCCATGCCCAGCACTCACTGTTCCCTCTGCAGCCATGCCCGCCCTCCCTACCTTATCTGATGAAGACCTTGAAGAAGGATTCCTCCAAATCCCTGCTGGGCTGCTGCCTCCTCTGGCAAGTTTTCCTGGGCTTTGCAGGTGGCCCACAAGACTTTGAGCACACCTTTACTCTAGCCCTGGCACTTGTTAAGTGCTCTGTCATTATTTGTTGAATTATGGAATAAATAAAAGCATTTACCACGCTCTGTTGTCCCATTTAGCTTTCCTCCTGCATAGACCAGCTTGTTCATTTGTGTAACTACCCTAGTGCTGATGCATAGAAGCTACTTAATAGAGAAACACCATCCATACCTGTGGTTCCCATCCCTGGACACACATTAGAATCACCTGAGGAATTTTTGAACCAGCCTAGCCCTTAAGTCCCACCTGAGACCACTTAAATAAGAATCTCTGGGGGTGGGGCCCATTCGTCAGTATTTTTTTTTAAAGCACCCTATGTAGTCAGAGTAGAGAACCATTGATTTATATAAACCAGGAGGATGTCTCAGCATCGAGTGAGAAATTCTGAAGAAGACAGGAGAGGGGTAAAAGATCGTAAAATTAGCAAAATGTTACTGAGAGGACGGAGTTGTCAGGGATCTTTTTGTTTTTGTTTTGAGACTCAAAGGTGTGGTGGCCTTTCACTAATCATCACAAGAGAGTCTTAATAAAGACTCAGTTTTTGAGCCAGCCCTGATGGCCTAGCGGTTAAAGTTTGGCGCTCTCACCACTTCAGAGACCCAGGTTCCTTTCTCAGTTGTGGAATCACACCACCCATCTGTCAGTTGCCATGCTGTGGTGGCTGCTCACATAGAAGAACTAGAAGGACTTACAACTAGAATAAACAACCATGCATTGGGGCTTTGGGGAGGGAAAAAAAAAAAGAGGAAGATTGGCAGCAGATGTTAGTTCAGGGCGAATCGTTCCCTACCAAAAAAAAAAAATAAGACTCAGTCTTTAGCGCCAGACTATACTAAAGAAAATTTGAACTACCCCAATACTTAATTTAATAATTCCCAGTCATTTGGATTTTGAAATTTTGTGGGACTGACAGAACTGCCAATTTTTAATTTTGATAATAAGGACATTTTTAAAAAGAACTAAGCACCATCCACTGTCTGCATCATTTCATAGAAGAAAGGACATTTTAACCCCCAAAATAGAAAGAAGAACATACTCTCTAAATAAAAGCCCCTCCTGTTAAAAGGAAAGTGGGCAACTTTACATCGCATGTACGTTTTCTTTCTTCCTCTTTTTTTTTTTTTTTCATTTCAATGCAGACAGTGGAACTTCATCTCTGAGTCTGGCTACCTGACCAGAGTACATTTAGGAATTACTGGACTATTTTGTACTTTTCCAGGGGTTCGATCTAATCACTAACAATTTTCTGCAATATGCACAACCCAATGTGCTCAACTAATGCAAGACAGTTTTCTCCCATTCTGCGTTGAGTACAGAAAGAAAATATACAGCTCAGAGGGCCAGTGGCACAGGAATATGGAAGAGAGCACCAAATAAAAAGTAGGACACCAGATTTTTATCCATCTCTGCCACCAACTCAAGTGTGTTCTTGGGCAAATCACAGAGTGGCATTGTCTTATAACTTGGATTTTCTATGAGACAGTAAGCCCCATGTGGGCAGCTGTGTCCTCAGAGCCTAGCACAGTGCCTGGTACACAGTAGATGTTCAATAAATATTTGTTAAATTAATGAATAGATTAAATCAAGGGAGTTATTTTATGTTACCTCTAAAGTCTTAGCCAGGCCCCAAATCCTACAACTTATTTAAATAGTAAATTACAAATCACTGTCCTCAGTAATTTATTATTAACTTACCCTGTGATTCCCAAAAGGTCATTATTCTTGTATACAAAGTGCCTAAAGAATTAATGAAAGAATGAAACTTCTGAATAACTTTTTTTCCTACCACATTCTTAATTATAAAATTTTTATACATATATGTTATAGAAAGTGTGGATAATAAAGAAAAAGAGAGAAAAAAAGGGGAAAAATTAGTTGTAGGTCCTGACACTGAAAGATAATATTTTGGCACATATTCTTCTAATTTTTTACCTCAGTCAATATTTCTGTTGTGACTGGAGGTTGGGATAAAATTTTCAGCTAAGGAAACTAGAGTAGTAAAAAGTAACTTACTAGAACTTACTACAATATTGAGCTCCCTCAGAAAGTTTGCACGTATCATAATCATTCCATGTCTGGCAATATTCTAATTCTTCAACAGAATTGCAGAGAGAGGGCCTGAATTATCCTTTCCAATTATAAGGTGCTAAATGAAATCAACATCCCATCATTCAAGTTAGCAAGTCTAAAACATCCCAAAGGCGGCCAAGGGGATAAGTCTGGTGAGCCATTTCAGCAGCTTGATACCTTTCCTGGTATTAGTAACAAAAGACTTGGGAGAACGTGGTTGAGCTTGATCATAACACTCGAGGCCAGAAACTCCTTCAGGGTTAGGATTGGGTTTGGTTCATCTTTATATTGCCCAAATTGCCTTGCACATGCTAGTGATGAATGATGTTGAGTAAAATAAAAGGTTAAAGATCTGTTATCCATCTGCTTATCTAAAGCCTACCTTTTAAAATTCATAAAT
The DNA here is from genome assembly GCF_057802395.1 of Ceratotherium simum simum. Lineage (NCBI taxonomy): Eukaryota > Metazoa > Chordata > Mammalia > Perissodactyla > Rhinocerotidae > Ceratotherium > Ceratotherium simum. The sequence goes on from NC_141905.1 coordinate 27,094,328, forward strand.
TAAACTGTAAACTTCATAAGCTTAAAGATTTCTTGTATAGAATGGCTATAAACATCATAGCCATTCATTGAATGTATGAAGGTTGGATAAATACATTTCCTAACCACTGTAAAAGAGTACTTCCTATTACCCAAACTAAAACCACTTTTTCTAAGCTATGTTTGTTGGGGAGTGTCTTTAAACACTTAACACTGTAAAATTTGATCAATGGGTGTGGTTTATTTATTACATACCACATTTGCTATTTTTTTCCCTACTATGTATATATGTATATACATAGACTAGGAACCACTCCCATCTCAGTTTCTCTCTTTCTAAGATCAAGAGTACCATATTTTGAGGAGCTCTTCTCTACTGCCACAATTGTTTTAACTGGCGCCTTCTGGAATTTGGCTGCCTATTAATCTGTTCCATGTACCTCACTTCAGTGGCTGATGTAACTTGGCATATCTACTGGCTGGGACCTAAATCTTCTGTTTTCTTTCAACTGCAATGGCACACATTGAGTGATAACCTTTATCACATGATAACCTTTAGTAAATAGTCAATAATGGCTCCTGATTTTGTTTCCTAAATCATAACCGATGACCTGAAATAATAACTCCAAGTTCAGTTTATTTGTAGTTTGTAGTATCTCAATCTATGGCAGAGAAATCAGTGTTCCCCAACTATTCCCTGTACTTCCCTATATTTCACAGTCTTCCTTTCAATTAGGTTAGAACCATGTAGCTAGTTTCAGCCAATGAGTGATGAGCAGAAGTGGTATGTATTACTTCTGGGTCAAGGAAATTAAGAAATAAGATGACCGTTCTCCATTTCTCTCTTTCCCTTCTGAAGCATCTCAGAATCCATGTGTTCCAGATGAGGAGCTACAAGTTGGCAGGGCCACTATTAGCCTGGACCCCTGAGTGAATGAATGGAGCAGACTCCCCCCACCCACCACCACTTGTTTTGACACGTAACAGGAGAAATAAATTTTGTTGTGTTAAGCCAAAGAGATGTTGAAGTTTGTCTACTACAGCAGGTAGTAATGTTGCATGACCTAAATTAATATATTCCCTAAATGCAATACTTCACAAACACCTTTCATAAGTTTCACTGACTGTGTCATTGAGGTAAAAGCACTTCCTGTTCCACTAATTATCCTCTTCTCCAAGCACCCCAGCTGACTGCCCATTGGCCATGGTTGTGATGGATATATCAGATATATATCAGATATATATGTTATGTTGGACCTTCCTCATAGTACTTTAGTAAAACTATTGATGAGATGGAGAGAGTTAAAAAGCAGATCAGTTTCTCCAAGTAAATAAAAGCTGTGAAAGCCTTGGGCAGCAGGGTCATTCTCAGGCTAGAATCTACTGCATTTTCCCCTGAAAGGAGAGAAAAGCAAGTCAGAATCACCTTAGTACTTCAGCGTGGCTTTGTTAGCTTACAAATAATTAACTTTCTCACCACTGTAAGTTGAGTTTTTTGGAAATAAGGATGTTTCTTGGGAATATGGCTGCTTCTTAAGAGAAAGAAATCCTACCCCAGTCCATTCAGTACCCTCTTAGCAGCTTCTCAGCCTAGTCTTGCAGCTCTAAGAAATGACAAATGACCTATGAGCTGATTTGCAAGGTGGCTAGAAGCATATTTTATTCCCATCAATTAAAGGAGTAGGGGGACTCATGTTTGGCATGGTGCTGTGTAATTCTGGGGCACCACTCAAAACCTCTAAAGATAAATAGTGTGGAAACTCAGGATGTTGAAGTGGACTGAGGGAGCATTGTTTGCTGAACATGGCTTTGGAGTGTTTGGTGTAACAATATTATTAATAATAGCTACCACTTATGGAGTACTTACAGTGCTAAGTGATTTCCCTGAATTGGCTCATTTAAGCCTCACAAAAATCCCTTTTAAATACTTCTATTATCCCCCATTTACAGACAAGGAAACTGTGGCCCTGAGGTGTTGAGCAGTTGGCAGGAGGTCAGAATTCCCACCCAGGCTCTTCAGCATTACACTCTACCTGCCCCTCAATGACCTCTGAACTCAAAGCCCAGGCCTGACGTGGCTGCTCCATGAGGGTGGCCTTGTGGGGCTGTTCAGGGGTCCAGGCAGCCACTGACCAACATGCCCTCCCTCCACTGCCCAGATGGCGCCTGTGGACCAGAAGCAACCCCGCGGCGCCCACGACCTCACCCAGGCACCGAAGCCCGAGGCTCCTGGCCAGAGAGGAGGTTGGCTCCATCAAAGATCAGAAGGCACGAAGGCAGGACGCTAGGGAAGGCGAAATGGCCCCTGGGGCAGAAGGAAAGAGTCCTGCACTTGATGGAAAAGAGGAAGAGAAGGTGCTGCTGGCAGCGACAGAGAAAAGAACCATCCCAGGCCAGGCCTTGAGGAGGCCTGTAAGTCCAACCACTTCCAGGCTGTGAAGACACTGGAATAACCACTTTTTGGCTTGCAAAAGCCTATCACTTAATTCCTACAAGAATTATTTTACAGAGAGAGGCGGAAGGAGCGAGGACACGACTGCTTCCTCTAAACAGCTGCTGAAGCAGGGGCTCCTCGGCAGCCCCGCGCCCACGTTGCCCTCCCCCACCACCGGGCGATGCTCTGCGCCTTTGTCATTCCGCATCCCGCGGTGCCAGCTAAGTCACTCAGCTGTCACAATCAGGCCTGGAGCTGCAGGATACAAAATAACTCTGGGGAGACCTCCTCGAGGCAAGGGCGGGGGCCGGAAGGCCCGGCCTTTTCGGCGCAAAAAGGAGCGCCAGCTGCATCTCGCAAGTTTCTAAATTAGCCAGGCTGTTGTTTTGCTTTTAATTTTTGTGTGAATTCAAGAATAGGTCGCGGATGTCTTGGCAGCGTGTGAATGAGACCCTTTCTGAAAGAATTCACCTTGCTGATGGGCCGCTGTCAGGCGCACAAAACTCGCAGTGAGCAGCAGGCTTTGACAGAAGCTTCCTGCTCGCCCTCCCCTGCCGGGTTACGTGGACTCCCTTCCCGGCGGACCTGCCTCCCAGAACCTCGCGCCTCGGGGCCACCGGCTCCCTTCCAGCCTGGTCGGGCGACCCTGCCCCGGGCCTGGGCCTGGCGTGGCCTCTGCGCCCTCTGCAGCCAGGGAACCCGCGCCCCACCTTCCTCCTCCTGGCCGGACATGACCCCAGCAGCCTGCGCAGAAGGAAGCGGGGAAAGGGGGCAGAAGGTTCTGGAAACTGACAGGCTTGCCCCTGGACGCCCTCTGTACACTGCACCAAAAATGTGCCTTCCTCCGGGGGTCCCAGCCAGCAAGTCCTGTGGCCATCACCAGCCTGACATCAGCAAAGGGCCGTTCCAGTGATGATGGCCCCAGACATTTGTTGCTCTAGCAGAAAGCAATACATAGATGGTTCATCTTAGTGTTGGTTTGCTTTTGTTTGTTTTTTTTTTTTGTGAGGACGATCAGCCCTGAGCTAACATCCATGCTAATCCTCCTCTTTTTGCTGAGGAAGATTGGCTCTGAGCTAACATCTATTGCCAATCCTCCTCCTTTCCCCCCACCCCCAAAGCCCCAGTGGATAGTTGTATGTCATAGTTGCACATCCTTCTAGTTGCTGTATGTGGGAGGCGGCCTCAGCATGGCCGGAGAAGCGGTGCCTCGGTGCACGCCCAGGATCCCAACCCGGGCTGCCAGTAGCAGAGCACACGCACTTAACAGCTAAGCCACGGGGCTGGCCCGTTAGTGTTGGTTTTGTTTAAGCATCACATCCGACTCCTTGCTGTCACCTTTCTCAATCTGAATGCTCGCGATTTCTCCCATGATAGCCCCAGGCCTCCTGGACTTGTATCTCCAGCCTAAAGCCAAGGAAACGGACTCCGACATGAGAGCCAGAACAACCCATCTGGTTGCCTGGGCTGCTGCTTTTGCCTGCAGGAGCCAGTGTCTTTACTAAGAACTAGATAAGAATTGACATGTTACATTTTAAAGAAAGTTTTACGTATTTTAAAAAATATATAGTCCAACATGTACACTTAACAAAAGAGGAAAAGTACAATTAGCTAATAAACATATGAAAATGTTCAGATTCACAAGTTACCGAAGACCTGTGAGTTGCTATTTTTTCCCTTCCAATTTGGCAAAATGAAAATATGGAATCCCCCACACTGGTCTGGGTGTGGCAAGTTTGGCACTTTCAGTGGGAGTGTAAACTGATATGAGGCTTCTGGAAAGTAATTTGACCATGTTTATCAAGAGCCTTAAAAATGCCCCATGCAGATGAGTGGGCTCTAAAGCAGGGACTTGGGAGCCAAACAGATGTGAATTCCCTGCCATTCCAGCTTGTGCCCTAGGCTAAGTCACTTCACCTCCTTAAACTCCTTTCCTCAAGTATGAGGAAAATGGAAGTGTTCCTCTCTGCCTCACAGGGCTGTTGGGAGGAGGAAGAGAAAAAAATACATGCTGCTTAACAAATGGTGATGATTGTTGCGATGTTTGCTATCATAAATTCTCTTTGGCCCAGTAATCTGGACCGTCCAGAGGAAATAATCCAAGATGTGGACAAAGATTCATGCACAAAAGATGTCTATCCAGCATTACTTATAATCATAAAAACATAGAAACAACTTACCTAGCATTAAGGGAAAAGTTAAGAAAATTATGGTACAGCCCTGTGATTTTATATATAAACTCAACTGATAGCATATGATATGTACTCTTCCTTACCTTGCTTTTTTCATTTAACGGTATGACATTTTGCAAGTTTTAAGTGTGTCTGTAGGGTAAGTGCCTAGCATTGGAAATGTTGGGTCAAAGGATGTGCATTTAAAACTTTGACAGCTATGGCCAACTGGCCCCACAGAGAGGTTGTTCCATTGCACACTCGTGACAGAGATATCCCAGAGCCTGTTTCCCCAGCTCTCTACACAGTGTTATCAACCTTTATTCTTGGCCAAGGTGAAAATGGTATCCCGTTGAAATTTCAATTTGCATTTCTCTTATTATGAGTGAGGTTGAGCACCTTTTCAGATGTTTAAGAGCCATTTGTAGTTCCTTTTCATTGAATTGTCTGCTCAAGTACCTTTGGCCTCAGTTTCTATTAGGTAGTAGGTATTTTTTTTTCATTGATTTAGCCCTTCCGCTGACACATTATGCAAATTTTTTTTGTCCTCCAGTTTGTCACTTATCTTTTAACTTTTTTTTGGTAGTTTTTGCCATTCAGCTTAAAAATATATATATTTTCTAGGTTCTAGGCAATTGTTCTTTCTGTGCTATGACACACCATAGTGTCTTAACCCACTGATTCTTCTCACTTTCTCTGAGCTCCTTGAGGGCAGGGACCGTGACTATTTAGTTCACCACTTGAACTCCCAGTAGGCACCCAAAAGTTACTTGTTCACTGACTGTAGTTCCACTTTGTGAGTGAGTGCCAAGAACCTGTGGCTTCCTAGGTAAATTTGCATAGTACACAAAGAAAAAACATTCTTGTGATCTGTCAGCTTCTGCCACGAAACAGGCATGTTGAACTTGTACCAGAAATGTAGTGAATTTTCAAGGTATTACCCCAACCTCAGAGATCAGCAGTCTCAACATTCAAGGGCATGTGACTCCAGCCTCCCACCTGGCCCAGTCCCAGTCCAGCCCGGTGTCTGACACACTCTCCCAGCTCCTCCCAGACTCGCTGTACTCTGGCTCCCCTCTGAGCAGGCTGACCCCCATCCACAGGGCCTGGGGCAGCTTCAGGAGACCCTCAACTTGTCTTCTGAGGGGCATAGGAGGAAAAGGAAAGTTCTTTTCTAACAGCAAAGAACAGGGTGGCCCAGATTGTGTCATGCAAATGATTAACTCTAATCTATGGAACCTTCGGAGCATTCCTGGCCTCTCCAGGAAGAACCAAGAAAAGTCAAATTAAGAAAAAAGGAAAAGGAAGAGAGTACAGAACAACTTCTAGCCTTTAGCAGAGGTGGACGAGGCAAGGCATTGCTGCCAGGGTCTCATATATTACTTGCTGTTCAGGGGCAAAATTGGGCAAAGGTACAAAGTTAAACTTTGTCCCCAAAGCTGATTTCATTTTGGAGCTGGGACATCGGTATTGTTTTTCTAAGAGCCACATTCCATGAGCAAGGGACATCCATGTTGACACTAGGAGGGCAGTGTTCAGGTATCCATGCTGCTCCACTTGCATGGTTAGCCCCCTCTTTGCAGAAAGCATGAATGAGCTAAACAATGACCCTTACCATACCAGAGATATTGCAGATATCTTTATATCTTTACATATCTTAAAAGGCTTTTTTGTTTTTAACTTTTTATTTTAAAAACATGTCAAATTTATAGAAAAGTTGCAAAAACAATTCAATGAATTCCCATATACTCCTCACCTAGATTCACCAATGTTCTTATTTTTGCTACACTTGTTTTATCACTTTATACAATATATACTATTATTATTATCTTTTTAATGACCTATTTGAGAGCAAATTGTAGACTTTTACCCCTAAATATTTCCATCTTCACTGCTAACATTAAGGACGTCTTCTTAAATAATCACAGTAAAATGATCAAATCCAGAAAATTTGACATTGTTAAATTACTGTTATCTAATCTGCAGTTCATATTGAAATTTCACTAATTGTCCCAATAAATCCCTTTATAGTTTTTTCTTTCCTAAACCAGGATCCAATCCAGGATCACATGTTGCATTTAGTTGTTTTGTCTTCTTAATTTCCTTTAATCTGGAAGAGTTCCTCAGCCTAGTCTTTATGACCTTGATTTTTTAAAGATTACAGGCCAGTTGTTTTGTAGAATTTCTTTTTTAGTTTGGGTTGGTCTGACGTTTCCTAGTGATTAGATTCAAATTACGCACTTTTGATAAAAATACTATTAATTGTTAATGATTCTTGTATATTATAACCAAATTATCAGATGAGTCACATTTTGAAACAGGTTTTTTCATTATAGTTCATGTTAATTTGCTGCTTACTTTCTACTACGTTGTTTTTCTACATTTTGGTACTATCTCCTTTGGTAATCTCTAAACATGATAAAATAATTTTTCTGCATTTAGTGTTTATTCTTTTGAAGACAGATCAAGGTGTTTCTCTTGCTGGCTCACTCTCTTTTTGTTAGTTCTGTTTTTGCATCTGTTTATAATATTTTGGTATTGACAGTTCATTTTGAAATAAAAAAGTTGTTTCCCCCCAGACCAAGTCTCTTGTTCTTTGTTGTATCCCTGTGTCTGGCAACAATACCTGGCAACACTCAGGAAGCCTTCGAGAAACATCGATTGAGTCAGTGAATTAATTTAGTGGCTACACACTGAATTTTCCAAATTCAGGTCCTATGCAGGAAATAACTTTGGTTATTATTAATTACTGTACACATTGAGAAGTATAGGAATTCAGGTATTAAAATTTTACAAAAATTTCTTCTACTAGTAATTTAAGTGTCTCAATCTTCTGATGACCCCCAAATCCGCCGTCTTTTTTTTTTTTTTTTTAGATTAAATACATTTCTTTTTTTTCGTGAGAAAGATAAGCCCTGAGCTAACATCCATGCTAATCCTCCTCTTTTCGCTGAGGAAGACCGGCTCTGAGCTAACATCTATTGCCAATCCTCCTCCTTTTTTTTTTTCTCCCCCAAAGCCCCAGCAGATAGTTGTATGTCACAGTTGCAGATCCTTCTAGTTGCTGTATTTGGGACGTGGCCTCAGCATGGCTGGAGAAGCGGTGTGTCGGTGCGCGCCCGGGATTCGGGCCCGGGCCGCCAGTAGGGGAGCGCTTGCACTTAACCGCTAAGCCACGGGGCCGGCCCTCCGCAGTCTTTGATTGAAACCCTACTTAAGCACTGGTGCATCTGAAGGAGGAAGGCTGGTGGGGTGGAGGGTTTGGCTGTTCTGAAGCCGGGCTTCTCTGGGGAACGGCGCCTCCCAGAAATGAAGACAGAGGGAGGCTGGGGGCGTTCAGGCTCTACTACAGGACACCAAGTCTGAATCCAGAGAATTTAGCCTAGTCACTCCTTGGTTTGAATTTTCTAGCTTGTAGGATGGTCCAGCTGCCTCAGCCAGAGGCTCAAGACACTTGCCGTCTAGAGCCAGCCCACCTCTCCAGGCTCAGGCTTTCCCTCCCCATTGTTCCTCTACATCGTCTTCTCCATTCCCTCCCTGAACTTCTGATGTTTGGTTAATAGAGGAAAAGAGGCTCAAACTCACAGAGAATTAAACAAATTTAAATTTAAATTTTATAATGAAAGATCAGTTTAAATTTATCAGATTGGCAAAGATTAGATGGATTAATTATACCCAGGAATATGGCAAAAGAAGTGCTTTTATACACTTTTCATACATTTTACAGCATCTGTTTAAACTTAAGATGCCTTTACCTGTGGACCAAGCAATTCCAGTTCTGGGACTCTGGGACTCAGTTCTGTAGAAACACTTGCACAAGTGCAGAAAGAATGAAAAGATGGACACTGCTCACACAACTGTCTGCCAATAGAGACTGGTTAATAGATCATGGCACAGCATATAACATAACACAATCTGGCTGTAAAAAAAACAAGGTAGAGCTGCATGATCTAATATGGAACATGTCCAGGATATATTGTTAAATGGAAAAAGCAATTTGCAAAACAGATTAAAAAGATTAATAATATTGTGAAAATATTAGTTTATATGTTAATATATGCACAGCAAAACATCCGAAAAAACCTACACTAAACTGTGAACAATGATTATCTCAGAAATGTGGGATTATGGGAGGCTTTCACATTCTTTGTTCAGTACATTTATGATGTTTGATATTTTTTTTAAAAATATTATTTAAAAATCAGAAAAAAACAAAGATTTAAAAAGCCCATGAGTCAAAAAAGTGGTAGTGTGTGGGGTCAGGGAGTTGGTGGGGGTCCAGATGCAACAAGATTGAGCATATGTTGGCAGCTGCTGAAGCTATGGGAGAGGTACATAGGGGTTCCTTGTATTTTCTACTTTTGTATATGTTAGAGTCTTCCATAATAAAAAGTGAAACAAACAAACAAACAAAAACAGGAGCCAGCCCTGATGGCCTAGTGGTTAAAGTTCGGCGTGCTCCACTTCCTCAGCCCAGGTTTGTTCCCAGGCAGGGAACCACACCACTCGTCGTCAGTAGCCATGCTGTGGCGGTGGCTCACATAGAAGAACCAGAAGGACTTACAACTGGAATATACAACTATGTACTGGGGCTTTGGGGAGGAAAAAAAAAGATTGGTAACAGATGTTAGCTCAGGGCAAATCTCCCCCCCCAAAAAAAAAAGTTGAAAAAAAAAAAACTTACAACATGTAGGGGAAAGCAAGTGTGTATGTCAGTTGCAAAAGGATACAGTTCTGTGGAGTTCTTTAAACATCTAAGTTTAGATTTTAGTAGGTAGAGAATGATGCTCATTATTAACTTTTTAAAAGTACGAAAAGTGATGTTTAGAAAGATTACTTTGTATAATTTGAGTTGGAGGACAGAGGGATTAGAGGTGAGGAGACAGACTAGAAATCGCTCTGCTACAGACCAGTAGCAGTAAGGTAGAAAGGAAGGGTCACTTGGTGGAGGTCGCATGCAAACGTCATGGCGACTGTTGGGGAGGGCGGAGGTGAGAGAGGCGTCCCAGGCAACATCTCAGTCCTTCTTCAGAGGCCCTGGGAGGCTAGTGCAGCCATTAACAGACTCAGACAGAGATCAGTTTCTCCATCCACTTCCACCTCAGGGAAACCTCCCCACCTCCAGCTGCCTTTTAGCCGGCTCTAGCCTGGTTCAGGTGGGGCTTGAACAACTGGCTTCTACCTTGATTCCACTTTTTTCTCTCTATTCCTACCAACACCATTTTTTATTTCTCGTAGGGCTCCCTATTTGGCTATACGAGTTAGCAGGAGGTTTTTTTTTTAATGTTCATTTATTCATCAAATATCTTTAATTATGTACCACAAGCCCAGACATTGTTTGAGTACACACAATAGTGAATAGAACAGACAAGTCACTTGTCTCCTGGAGCTTACAGTCTATTCTTCCATCATCACGTAAGTAGTTTTGTTTGTTTGTTTTCTCCTTTAAAAAATTATTATTATCATTGTGGTCAAATGTATATATCATAAAATTTACCATCCTAACCATTTTTTGTTTTTGTTTTGTGAGGAAGATCAGCACTGAGCTAACATCTGATGTCAATCCTCCTCTTTTTTTGCTGAGGAAGATTGGCCCTGAGCTAACATCCATGCCCATCTTCCTTTACTTTATATGGGACGCCACCACAGCATGGCTCTACAAGCAGTGCATTGGTGCATGCCCGGGATCCAAACTGGTGACCCTGGGCAGCCACAGCAGAGCGCGCACACTTAACTGCTTGCGCCACTGGGCTGGCCCCCTCACCATTTTTAAGTGTACAGTTTTGTGGCATTGTTTACATTCATATCTGGCAAGACTGAAACTCTGTACCTACTAAATAATAATTTCCTATTCCACTCTTTCCCCCAGCCCCTGGCAACCACCATTCTACTTTCTATCCCTATATATTTGTCTACTCATTTTTTGTTTGTTTGTTTGTTTTGTGAGGAAGATCAGCCCTGAGCTAACATCTATGCCAATCCTCCTCTTTTTGCTGTGGAAGACTGGCCCTAAGCTAGCATCCATTACCAATCTCCTCCTTTTTTTCCCTTTTTCTCCCCAAAGCCCCAGTAGATAGTTGTATGTCATAGTTGCACATTCTTCTAGTTGCTGTATGTGGGACACCGCCTCAGCATGGCCTGACAAGCGGTGCGTCGGTGCGCGCCCGGGATCTGAACCTGAGCCGCCAGTAGCAGAGCGCGCGCACTTCACCGCTAAGCCACGGGGCCAGCCCTGTCTACTCTTGATACTTCATATAAGTGTAATCAAACAGTATTTGTCTTTTTGAGTCTGGCTTATTTCACTTAGTATATTGTCCTCAAGGTTCATCCGTGCTGTAGTATGTGTCAGAACTTCCTCCCTTTTTGAGGCTGAATCAACCTTCCACAGTATGTATATACCATATTTTTTTGGGTTGCTCCCACCTTTTGGCTATTGTGATAGTGCATTTGTGAATGTGAGTCTACATATATTTCTTTGAATCTCTGCTTTCAAGTCCTTGGGTATATACCCAGAAGTGGAATTGCTTGATCATATCGTAATTCTAATTTTTTGAGGAACTGCTATACTGTTTGCCATAGCAACTGCACTATTTTACATTCTCACCAATAGTGCACCACAGAGGTTCTAATTTCTCCACATCCTCGCCAACACTTGTTATGTTGTTTGTTTTTATAGTAGCCATCCTAACGGGTGGGAAGTGGTAGGATGGGTTTTAAAATATAAAATTTATTTACAACTAATATTGCTCAAAGATACATGACTTTTAATTCAAAAGGTTCTTTTCCCCCGTATTAAACCACTGTAATAGAGGCAGAAAGCTTTGGAGGGAAAAGCAGTTGAATCACCTTCTTTCCAGGAGTCTAATCCCAGTGTACTGAATGCAGCACACTTGGAGGGTTCAATTCAGTCCCTCTAGGGTTGTTCCTTAGATCAGTTTCCTCATCTATAAAATGGGAATAATAAAAGTATCTACCTCATAGGGTTGTTATAAAGATTAAATGAATTAATTAATACAAAGCACTTAGAACCTGACATATTGTAGGCTCTATATAAGCACCCGTTAAAATAATTAAAATGTTTTTCCACTTATGTGGCTTCTTTGAGGTGCTAATGCAATGTAAGAATTGTGTATTACACTGGAAGGAAACATTAATTTGTCAAACCTTTACTGAAAGCCTGTATGTCCCGGATTGTTCTAGGCACTAGGAGGGGACATAGAAGATGCCTCAGCACTGCCCAGGGGCTGAGGCTCCCCAGTGAGAGCAGCTTCTGAACTTCAAGTTTCAGCTTCTCCAGAATTAAAAACAAAACCCCTCTGGGGCTGGCCCAGCAGAAAAGTGGTTAAGTTTGCGGGCTCTGATTCAGTAGCCCGGGGTTCTTGGGTTCGATCCCGGGTATGGACCTATGCTGCTTATCAATTCATGCTGTGGAAGGCGTCTTGCATATAGAGTAGAAGAAGATGGGCGTGAATGTTAGCCCAGGGCCAATCTTCCTCAGCAGAAGGAGGAGGATTGGCAATGGATGTTAGCTCAGGGCTAATCTTCCTCACCAAAAAAAAAGAAAACAAAAAACAAACCACAACTGTTCAGCTTGCACAGACCCTGTAGCAGCACCGCATGCTGGGCATAGTCCTGGGCATTTTATATGCCACTTCTAATCCCTACAACAACCTTGTAAAGCAGGGATTATTAATACCAGTTTACAGATGATGAAATTGAAGCTCTGAGGGGTTAAGTGACTTGCCCAAGATGGGGAGCATGGTGGGAGATAAGTCTAGGACGGAGGCAAGGCCAGCTCACCCCAGAGCTTGAGACCTTCAGGGGTTAATGAACATCCACCATTTACTGAGCTCTGCCACATGCCAGCCCAGGCTAAGCCTTTACACATGAAACTCTTCATGGGACTCACCATTTGTAGAATAATTCTTCCAGGGAGGGACTTTTACTCACGAGGAATTGGAGGCAGAGAGAGCCTAAATCATCAGCTGGCAAAAAGTGAGTTCCTTCCCCTGTTGCCAGCCACCTAGGAGGGTGGCTCCCTAGGAGTTTTAAAAGGAGGCCTCTTGTATCAAGATCACCTGGGTTATATATCAACATGCAGATTCCTGGGCCCCACCCCAGGCCCATTCAGTAAAAATCTGCCTAGGATTTAGACGTTTCAGTAAGGTTTTCCCTGGATTCTGGAAATAAGGAGACTACAACTGTCCACAGAGAGTTAAACCATGAAATCAGCATTAAAGAATCCAGGCAAGATATGCAAAGTCACCTCCAAAGGGACAGATCAGACTTCCCCTTCCCTCTTAACACTAACCAGATTGATTGTATTAACAAATATAGAGGAAGAATGACTAGGAGAAAATGTTATGACCATGGCATAGAGGGGCATTTCTTAAACAAGAAGCAAAAAGTACAAGCCTTAAAAGAAAATGATTCAAATATTCAATCATATAAAAATTAAAAACTTCTGTAGAACAAAGGATGCATAAAAAAAGTAAAGACAAGCCAGAAAAGGGGAGAAGATATTTGCATTACAAATAATCAACAACAGATTGTGTGTAATCAACAAAAGATCAGTATCTAGAATATATAAAGAACTTTTAAAAATCAATTTTAAAAAGGTAGAAATATCTCCGTAGACTAATGATCAAAAGATATGAACAGGCAATTAGAAGAAAAGCCCAAACCACAAATAAACACGTGAAAAGGTGTTCAACTTTACCAGGGACAGAGAAATGCAAATTAAAACCGCAAAGAGATATTTCAAGAGCTGGCGAGGCTGTGCAGCAAATGAAACTTCTATATACACTGCCAGTGTAAAGTGGGACATGCTCTTTGCAGAGCAGTTTGGCAATAGCTAATAACATTTAAGAGGCAAATAGCCCACAATCCAGTAATTCCCCTCCAAGAAAAATTCTCCCACATGTGCTCCAAGGAACAAATACAAAAATGTCCACTGCAGCATTGTGTATAACAAAAATGGAGACAATTTAAATGTCCACTAATAGGAGAGTGAATAAATAAATGTATGATCCTACAACACTATGCAAAAATTAAAATAAATGAACCAGAGTTATGTGTAATAACATTTTAAAATGTAAGTCAGATCATATCTCTCCTCTGGTCCCCAAGCCCTTCACTGGCTCCCCACTTCATTCCAATGACAGCAAAATCCTCACACAGGCCTACAAGCTCCTCCATGATTGGCATTCCCCACCCCACCTATTATTTTTCTGACGTTACCTGGAATGCCCTCCATGGCTCTCTCCTTCAGCTCCATCAAGTCTTGGTTCAAATGTCAGTTTCTGCAAGAAGCTCTCCCCAGCCACTCAATTTACAGTTTACATTCGCAAATGCCTCCCCCCTTGATACTCTCAAGCTCACCTGCCCCGCTCTGCTTTTTCTTTCTCTCTAGCATGATCTCCTTTCAAACATACGATATAATTCACATATAATCTTTAATGTTTACTTTCTGTCTTCCCTTGCTAGAATATAAGTTGCACAAGGGCAGAGATCTTTGTCATCTTTGTTTATTGATGTATTCAAAACACCAAGAATGAACGAACATGGCTGAATCTCAAAATCATGTTCACCAATAAAATCATGATGCAGAAGGATATTTATGGTATGATATCTATATAAAGTTTTAAGACGTGTAAAACAACACTATAGATTGTTTATATATATATACATATGTAGTAAAAGTATAAAAACTTAAAGGAATGATACATTTAGAATAGTAATTATCTCTGGTTTTGGGGGTGACGGGGATGGATTGCAATTGATTTATAATGTTTTGTCTTAAAAAATTGATCTGAAACAGATATGACAAAATCTTGAGATTTGACAAACCTGAGAAATGAGATGTGGTATCAGTTCTGTTTTCTCTTTGTATAGTCTTGAAATATTTCATAACTTTAGAAGAATGAAATAATAAATGAATCCAAAAAAAGTTAGGTTGGTCATGCTAACCTCTACAAGGACAAGTCCTGGAGAGAAGCTGTCCCACAGAAAATCATTGCAGTTCCTTTAGCTAAAACCATCCTATTCTGAAAGGAAGGTGTCAGCTACTAAGCACTGAGCCACTAAAGACCAATAAGTGCTGGTGAGGATGTGGAGTGATTGGCATTCTCATACACGCTGGAAAACTATCTGTCAGCATTATTAAAGCTGAACAGTTCATGTCCCATGATGCCGCAGTTCCACTCTCCAGGATATGTCTAACGGAAATGCATATGTAAGACCTCAAAAGGCATGTACAAGAATATTCACAGCAGCATCATTCATTATAGCCCCAAACTGGAAACAACCCAAATGCCCATCAAGAGAAGAACAGATACAAAAATGGCAGTGTATACAGATACAACAGTGAAAATACATTAACTACAACTACATACACCACCACAGGTAAATGTTGAACGGAAAAAAACGGACGCCAAAAAAATACATACTGCACAATTTCATTTATGTACAGTTAAAAACCAGCAAAACAAATCTGTGGTTTTGGAAGCCCTGAAAGTGTTTAGTTTGGGGAGGAGGGAGGAGGTAGTCTTTGGGAGGGGTCATCCGGTGGTGGGGCTTCTTGGAAACAGAAATGTTGGATTTCTTGACTGGGGTAGGGGGTGGTTACAAGGTAATATTCACTTTGTGACAGTTCATTTAGCTGTACTTTTATAAATTTTACATTTATATGGTTGTATGTTCCATGAGTTTAGCAGGGACAATGCTAGTCTCCGCATTGTTCCTACTTCTATTTACACGCTATCAAGGTGCATCTCATATATATGTTATATGTCAACTTAAAATTTTTAAATAGAATGTCTGAATTACTTAACTAACTCCCCTTGTTCCTATTCCACCAATCAACTTTCTGAATATGATTTAGTTTCTGAAGGGAGAGAAAGTGCTAGCTGTATTATTTGGGTATTCCCCTCTTGGCAAGTTATGCATTCATCATTTCGACAACTATCTATCCACTGCCTGCCCTGTGTTGAGCCCTCTGCTACATGGAGGACATACAGTGATGAACAAAATCAGACATGGTGCTTCTGTTCATGGGGCTTACAAACACATGCTATATGCAGTGCTAATGAAACGTTCACATAAAGGGCACTACTTTTCACATTAAGTACATAAACTGGCTTTTGGCTATGATGAGTATTGCTGTTATAAAGTTTGTGTGCAAGTGTTTTGTGTGAACATGTGTTCTCATTTCTCTTGGTATTTGCCTAGCCCAGGAGCGGCTATGTCATATGGTAACTCTATGTTTAACCTTTGGAGGATCTGCCAGACCTTTTTCTAAGGAGAGTGCCTTTACATTCCCATCAGCAATGTGCAAGAGTTCCAGTTTCTCCACATTCTTGCCAATGTTTGTTATTTCTGTCTTTTTGATTGTAGCCATCCTACTGGGTATGACATGGTATCTCCTTGTGGGTTTGATTCACATTTCTGTGATGGCTATGATGTTAAAAAGCATCTTTTCACGTGCTTATTGGCTATATGTATACTATCTTCTTTGGAGAAATATCTACTCAGATCCTTTGCTCATTTTTAATTAGGTTATTTACCTTTGTATTATTAAGCCAACAATATTTTACAGTTTTCTATGTAACATGTTGTACTTCTTTTGTTAATTTTATTCCTAAGTATTTTATTCTTTTTGAATAAAATTGTAAGTTGTAAATTTGTTCTCTTAACTTCATTTTTGGATTGGTCAATGTCAGTTTTAGAAATGCAGTTGACTTTAGTACATTGATCTTGTGTCCTGCGACCTTTCCAAATTTGTTTATTGGTTCTAATAGTTTTTTGGTGGATTTCACAGGATTTTTTGTATACAAGATCATGTCATCTGCGAAAGAGATAGTTTTATTTTTTCCTTTCCAAATCTGGATGCCTTTTATATCTTTTCTTGCCTAATTGTCTTTGCTAAAACATCCAATACAATGTTGAATACAAGTGGCAAGAACAGACATCTTTGTCTTGTTCCTGATGTAAGAGGAAAAGCTTTCAATCTTTCCCAATTAAGTATGATGTTAGCTGTGAGTTTTTCACAGATGGCCTTTTTCAGGTTGAGGAAGTTCCTAGTTTGGTGAGTATTTGTATCATGAAAGGATGGTGGATATTGTCAAATGCTTTTTCTGCATCTATTGAGATCATCATTTGTTTTGTCCTTTATTCTATATTCTACAAATATGGTGAGTTACATTGACTGATTTTTGTATGTTAAACCAACCTTGGATTCCTGGGATAAATTCTACTTGGTTGGGGAGTATAACCCTTTTGATATATCACTAAATTTGGTTTGCTAGTATTTTGTTGAGGATTTTTGCATATATATTCTTAAGGGATATTGGTCTGTAGTTTTATGTCTGATTTTGGTATGAGGGTAATACTGGTCTCACCGAATGAGTTGAGAAGTAATCCCCCCTCTTGTATTTCTTGGAAGACTTTATGAAGGATTCTTGTTAATTCTTTAAACGTTTGGTAGAATTCACCAGTGAAGCCATCTGGTCCTGAGATTTTCTTTGTGGGGAAGTTTTTGATGACTGATTCAGTCTCTTTACTTGTTACAGGTCTATTCAGATTTTCTATTTCTTCTTGAGGCAGTTTCAGTAGTTTATTCTTTCTAGGAATTGTCACTTTCATCTAGGTTGTCTGATTTGTTGGCATACAATTGTTAGAGAATACTCTTTTTTTTTGTACAATTAGTAATGATATGCTATCTTTCATTTCTGATTTTAATAATTTGAGTGTCATTTCTTTTTTTCTAGATGAGTCTAGCTAAATATTTGTCAATTTTGTTGATCTTTTCAAAGAACCAACTTTGGGTTGTTAATTTTCCTTGTTTTTCTATTCTCTATTTCATTTACTTCTGCTCTAATTTTTATTATTTCTTTCCTTCTGCTTGCTTAGAGTTGAGTTTGCTCTTCTTTTTCTTATTTCTTAAGGTGAAAGTTTAGGTTATTAATTTGAGCCTTTCTTCTTTTTAATATAGGTGTGTAAAGCCATATATTTCCTCTTAAGTACTGCTTTCATTGCATTCCATAGGTTTTGGTATGTTGGATTTTCCTTTTGATTCATCTCAAGGTATTTTGTAATTTCCCTTGTGACTTCTTTGATCCACTGGTTGTTTGAGTGTATTGTATAATTTCCACATATTCATGAATTTCCTAAATTTTCTTCTGATACAGATTTGTACTTTCATTTCATTGTGATCAGAGGCATATTTGTATGATTTCAATCTTTTAAAATTTATTGAAAAAAATTTTATGGCCTAGCATATGGTCTATCCTGGGAAATATACCATGTGCGCTTGAGAAGAAAGTGTATTCTGCTATTATTAGAGTATTCTATAGATGTCTGTCAGGTGGTTTATAGTGTTCAATTCTTCTATTTCCTTGTTGATCTGCTACCTAGTTATTCTATTTGTTATTGAAAACAGAATATTAAAATCTTTATTGTTATTAAATTGTCTATTTCTCCCTTCTATTGTGACTGTTTTTGCTTCATGTATTTTGGGGCTCTGTTGTATATATATCCATAGACGTATAATTGTTATATGTTCTTGATATATTGGCCATTTTATAATTATATAATCTTCTTCTTTGTCTCAAGTAACAATTTTTATTATAAAGTCCATTTTTTCTGATATGTATATTGACATTCTAGCTCTCTTTTCGTTACTGTTTGCATGGTATATCTTTTTCCATCTCTTTTCTTTCAGCCTATCTGTGTCTTTGATTCTAAAATGTGTCTCTTGGGGCTGGCCCAGTGGCGTAAGCGGTTGAACACATGCACTCCGCTGCAGCGGCCCAGGTTTTGCCGGTTCGGATCCTGGGCGCGCACCAATGCACCGCTTGTCAGGCCATGCTGTGGTGGCGTCCCGTATAAAGTGGAGGAAGATAGGCATGGATGTTAGCCCAGAGCCAGTCTTCCTCAGCAAAAAAAAGAGGAGGATTGGCAGATGTTAGCTCAGGGCTGATCTTCCTCACAAAATAAAAAATAAAAAAATAAAATGTGTCTCTTGTAGACAGCATATAGTTGGATTTTCTTTTATCCTTTCTGAAAATCTCTGCCTGTTGGTTGGAGTGTTTAGTCCATCTACATTTAATTGCTGATAAGGTAGGATTTACATCTGTCATTTTGCTATTTGTTTATTGTATGCCTTAAGTCTTTTTTATTCCTCTAGTCCTCCATTACTTCCTTCTGTTCTAAGTAGATATTTTCTACTGTACCATTTTAATTTCATTGTCATTTCTTTTACCATTTTTTTAGTTTTCTTTGTGGTTCCTTGGGGATTGCAATTCACATCTTAACTTAAACCAATCCAGTTTGGGATGATTTCAACTTAATTTCAAAAATATACAAAAACTTTGCTCCTATATAACTCCATTCCCTCCCCCTTCCTTTGTGCTATTAGCGTCAAGCAAATACAGCTTTATACAGTATGTGTTCTTCAACATATGTTTTGTATAGTTTATAATTAGTGCTTTATGCCGTTGTCTTTTATTTTATTTTACTTTTTTTCTTTTTGTGAGGAAGATTGGCCCTGAGCTAACATCTGCCAATCCTCCTCTTTTTTTTGCTGAGGAAGACTGGCCCTGGGCTAACATCCATGCCCATCTTCCTCCACTTTATATAGGACGCCACCACAGCATGGCTTGCCAAGTGGTGTGTTGGTGCATGCCCAGGATCCGAACTGGTGAACCCTGGGCCACTACAGCAGAGCACGAGCACTTAACCGCTTGTGCCACCGGGCCGGCCCCACAGCTGTCTTTTAAATTGGGGAGAAAAAGAGTTACAAACAAAATATACGTGTATACTGTCTTTTGTGTTTACTTATTTAGTCACCTCTTCCGATTCGCTTCATTTCTTCATGTGGATTTGAATTACTCTCTAGTCCTCTTTCATTTCAGCTCTTTTGTTAATGCCTCCCTTTAATATTTTCTGTAGGTTAGGTGTGCTACTGACAAATTCTCTCAGTTTTTTTTTTTTTTTAAATCTGGGACTGTCTTAATTTCTCCTTAATTTTTTCTTGCTGTTTTTTTGAACAGTGTATTTTTCTTATTGTGGTAAAATGTACAGATCATAAAATTTACTATTTCAACCATTTTTAAGTGTAGAGTTCTGTGGCATTAAGTACATTCATATTGTTGTGCAACCATCACCACCTTCCATCTCCAGAACTTTTTCATCTTCCCTAGTTGACACTCTGTATCCATTCAACGTGAACTCTCAATCCCTCTTCCCCCCAGCCCTTGGCAAGCACCTTCATTCAATTTTATGTTTCTACAAATTTGCCTACTCTAGTACCTCATATAAGTGGAATCATACAATATTTGTCTTTTTGTGTCTGGCTTATTTCACTTAGGATAATGTCTTCAAGGTTCATTCACGTAGCATGTGTCAGAATTTCATTTCTTTGTATGTATATACCACATTTTGTTTATTCATTTGTCTGTCAACAGACATTTGGGTTGTTTCTACCTTTTGGCTCTTGTAAATAATGCTGTTATGAAAATTGGTATACAAATATTTTTTGAGTTCTCCTTAGTTTTTTTTTTTTTTTTAAAGATTTTATTTATTTATTTTTTCCCCCCAAAGCCCCAGTAGATAGTTGTGTGTCATAGCTGCACATCCTTCTAGTTGCTGTATGTGGGACGCGGCCTCAGCATGGCCGGAGAAGCAGCGCGTCGGTGCGAGCCCGGGATCCGAACCCGGGTCGCCAGCAGTGGAGCGCGCTCACTTAACCACCAAGCCACGGGGCTGGCCCTCTCCTTAGTTTTTGAAGGATAGTTTTACTGGATATAGAATTCTTGGTTGACAGTTTTTTCTTTTGACACTTTGAATATGTCATCCCACTGCCTTTCAGCCTCCTTGATTTCTTTCTTTTTTTTTTTTTTTGCTGGAAAAGATTTGCTCTGAGCTAACATCTGTTGCCAATCTTTTTTTTTCTCCCCAAAGCCCCAGTACATAGTTGTATATTCTAGTTGTAAGTCCTTCTGGTCCTTTGATGTGAGCTGTTGCCACAGCATGGCTACTGACAGACAAATGGTGTCGTTCCATGCCCAGGAACCAAACCTGGGCCGCCAGAGTGGAGTGCAACGAACTTTAACTGCTAGGCCATCAGGGCTGGCTTGGGCCTCCTTGATTTCTGATGAAAAGTAGGCTGTTAATTTATTGAGGATCTCTTATCTGTGATGTGTTGCTTCTGCCTTGCTGTTTTCCAGATTCTATCTTTGTCTTTCACTTTCAAGAGTTTGCTTATGATGTGACCAGGTTAAGGTCTCCTTGAATTTATGCTACATTGACTTTGTTGAGCTTCTTGGATATGCAGATTATTGGCGTTTTCTTCCTCAAATTTTGGAAGTTTTTGGCCATTATTTGTTCAAATATTCTTTCTGTCCCTTTCTCTCTCCTCTCCTTCTGAGACTCTTATTATGCACATGTTGATATACTCGAAGGTTTCCCACAGGTCTCCGAGGTTCTGTTCTTTTTCTCCAGTCATTTTTCTTTCTAGTCCTCAGACTGGATAATCTCAATTGACCTAGTTTCAAGTCCTTTGACTCTTTTTTTTATAACAACTTTATTGAGATATAATTTACATACTTACAATTCACCCAAAGTATACAATTCAGTGGTTTTTAGTGCATGCACAGAGTTGTGCAACAATCACAATTAATTTTAGAATATTTTTGGCACTGAAAAATAAACTCTGTACCCATTGGCTATCATACCCCAAAACCTCCAGCCATGGGCACCCACAAATCTATTCTCTTTCCTTATTTATTTTCCTGCTGTGAACATTCCATGTTTTCTTTTTTTTTTTTATAATTTTATTTATTTATTTATTTTTCCCCCAAAGCCCCAGTAGATAGTTGTATGTCATAGCTGCACATCCTTCCAGCTTCTGTATGTGGGACGCGGCCTCAGCATGGCCAGAGAGGCAGCGTGTCGGTGCGCACCCGGGATCTGAACCCGGGCCGCCAGCAGCAGAGTACACGCACTTAACTGCTAAGCCACGGGGCCGGCCTGAACATTCCATGTTTTCAATTGAAGGGTTTCTAGGGAATGGATTTGGCCTGGTCATCGGACCCAGCCCACCCACTGCCTAAATGGAATCAGGTTATTCCTTCTTCATTCCCCCATCTCAGAGACACAGGCTTCCTGCGTCTTCCTTGTCCTCCTCCCTCACTTGCTTCTCTATTCTGATCCACACCCTTACTTCTTCTTCCTGTTTGCCTCTTCTCCCTTCTTCCTCCTCTTTGCTCTACACTTTCTTTCCACTTCCCCTCTCTCTCCCTTGCTCTTCCCACATCTGCTCTAGTAATGCAACTTGACTTAGTGAATGTGCTCAGGTTTTGGCACCAGAAAGATCTGAGTTTGAATCCCAGTGTGAGTTTGGGAATGAACTTCTGTTTGCTCACTTGTAAGATAGATTTAATAACAATTAACTTGCTGTGTTGTGGTGAGAAATAAATGAAATAATATGTGTAAGATTGGCACGTGGTAAATGCTCAACAATAAAACATTATCTTTATTCATATATAAAGGTAATATTATAAAGTCATTATTTCTTCTATGACTATGTTATCAATTTTATTTCCTTTTTCACCTTTTTTTAAAATTTTTTGTTTATTGCAGTAACATTGGTTTATAACATTGTATAAATTTCAGGTGTACATCATTATACTTCTATTTCTGCATAGATTACATCATGTTCACCACCCAAATACTAATTACAACCCATCACCACACACATGTGCCGAATTATCCCTTTCGCCCTCCTCCCTCCCCCTTTCCCCTCTGGTAACCACCAATCCAATCTCTGTCCCTATGTGTTTGTTTATTGTTGTTATTATCTACTACTTAATGAAGGAAATCATACGGTATTTGACCTTCTCCCTCTGACTTATTTCACTTTGCATTATACCCTCAATGTCCATCCATGTTGTCACAAATGGCTGGATTTCATCGTTTCTTATGGCTGAGTAGTATTCCATTGTGTATATATACCACAGCTTCTTTATCCATTCCTTCCTTAATGGGCACTTAGGTTGCTTCCAAGTCTTGGCTATTGTGAATAACGCTGCAATGAACACAGGGGTGCATGTATCTTTATGCATTCGTGTTTTCAAGTTCTTTGGATAAATACCCAGCAGTGGAATAGCTGGATCATAAGGTAGTTTCTATCCTTGATTTTTTGAGGAATCTCCATACTGTTTTCCATAGTGGCTGCACCAGTTTGCACTCAGTCCCTTTAACATTTCTTGTAGCACTGATTTCTTGGTGACAAACTCCTTTAATTTTTGCTTGTCTGGGAAATTTTTGATCTCTCCTTCCATTTTGAATGATAACCTTGCTGGGTAGAGTATTCTTGGCTGTAAGTTTTTTCCTTTTAGCACTTTAAATATATCGTGCCACTATCTTCTAGCGTGTAAGTTTTCTGCTGAGAAGTCAGCTGATAGCCTTATGGGATTTCCTTTGTATGTAACTTGACTTTCTCTTGTGGCTTTTAGGATTCTCTCTTTATCTTTAATTCTGGACATTTTGATTATGATGTGTCTTGGTGTGGGCCTCTTTGGGTTTATCTTGTTTGGGGCTCTCTGTGCTTCCTGTACCTGGATTTCTGTTTTCTTCCTTAGGTTAGGGAAGTTTTCATCTATTATTTCTTGAAATAGATTCTCTGCCACTTTGTCTCGCTCTTCTCCTTCCAAGACACCTATAACACGGATGTTAGTGAGCTTGATGTTGTCCCAGAGGTCCCTTAGACTGTCCTCACTCTTTTTTAATTCTTTTCTCTTTTACCTATTCAGCTTGGATAATTTCCTCTAGTCTTTCGTCCAGCTCGCAGACCTGTTCTGTATCCTCTACTCTGCTTTTGAGTCCCTCTAGTGAATTTCTCATTTCCAGTATTGTAGTCTTCATTTCTGATTGGTTCTTTTTTATATCTTCCATTTCTTTGTTGACATTCTCACTGAGTTCATCTATTCTTCTCCCCAGATCAGTGAGCATCCTTAACACTCTTTGTTTGAATTCTCTGTTGGGTAGGTTTCTCATTTCTGTTTCACTTAGTTCCTTTTCTGGGGTTTTGTCCTGTTCCCTTACTTGGAATGTATTCCTTTGCCTCCTCATTTTGCCTCTTTCCCTGTGCTTGTGTCTACGTATTAGGTAGGTCAGCTATGTCTCCTGCTCTTGGATATGTAAGTGATGCCTTAGGGGGCCTGCAGTGTTTTTCCCTCAGTTCTCAATGTTCCAGGGGTGACCCTTATGTAGGCTACGTGTGTCCTTCTGTTGTGGCCTGTTTGCTCTCCCTGTAGGCGCCCAGGGAGGCTGAGTTATGCTTCTGGCCAGCTGTTGTAATGCTCAGCTGCTTGTAGTTGTTGTGGGCCCTTCAGTCTCTTTATCAGGTGTGGGAAGCCCCAGTACAGTTGGCGGCAAGTTCTTTTTTTTTTTTTTTTAATTTTATTTATTTTTTCCCCCAAAGCCTCAGTAGATAGTTGTATGTCATAGCTGCACTTCCTTCTAGTTGCTGTATGTGGGACGCGGCCTCAGCATGGCCGGAGAAGCAGTGCGTCGGTGTGCGCCTGGGATCCGAACCCGGGCCGCCAGCAGCAGAGCGCACGCACTTAACCACTAAGCCACAGGGCCGGCCCAAGCTGCAAGTTCTAATACCACATTTGTGTTGCAGTATTTCTTTTATGTGAGTAAGCCCCCAGCGTGGCAGGTTGTTAGGCTCAGGGCCTTATAATTGCTATAAGCCTCCAGTCTTTAGGTCTCTTGTCAGCTCTCTGAGGATTGCAGCTGGGTGGGGCTGGCCTCAGGCATGGGGGCACCCAATTGTTTCAGGCTTTGGAAGGTGGGGCAAACCCCCTATGTGGGTCTTTGAGAAGCACAAGTCTTCTGCAGCTGACAAGCCCTGCCGCCCACAGGTCCACACACACAGTCAACACAGTCCTGCCCCGTGTGCGCACCCTCACCTCCCCAAGCAGACCCAGTGTCTCCCCGGGGGGAGCCCCACACACTCCACCACTGCCCCACACTCTCCACCTGCTCCTTGTGCACGCCGTGCAGAGAATCCAGTCACCAATCTATGCAGGCCCACAAGTTGTCCGAGGGCTTGTTGTTGGGTGGGGCCAGTCTCTAGGGTGGGCTGCCTGCCCTGGCTGAGCTGGATTAAATCGGTGCGCTAGCGGGTGGGGTAGAGGGTGGGGCAGACCCTGGGCTAGCAGGCCTCACGGAGAACTCCAATGGCGTCTGCATCAGCACGCCCACACCAGGCCACAACAATGGCCCAGGCAATGTCCCAGTCCCTGGAGAGGTCTCACCTCTCACCAAGATGCACTCAGGGCCTATCAGGTGAGTCTCTTTTCACCAAAGCACTGTGCACCTTTCTTTCTGGTGATTTTAGGTTGCTTCCTGAAACGGGTGAGTTTGCGTGTGGGCCCTTTAAGAGCCGGTTTTAATTTCTTTGTGTACCAGCTTTTCTGGGGGTACTCCCCAATGTTTTAGTAGCAGGCAAAGTCAGATATTATGCCACTTGTCTCGATTGTGCTGGGTCCACAAAATGCCCATAGCAGGGGCGCTCCCGGGCTCAGGCCGCTCCTCCAGTGAGGGCTGCGGACCTTTGGGCTGTTCCCTGTGGCCGTGAGGCACTGCAGCTTGCGAAGGCAGCGTTTTTCCTCTCCAGAAGGGAGTTTCCACCTCTTCTACCTCAATTAGGATTGTGCTTTGTTGCAGGAGTTCCTCTTATCCAGCCCTCAGCTCTGTCCCAGGGGTAATCCTTCCATGAGTAGTTGTAAATTGGCTGTGTCCGCGGGAGGAGGTGAGCTCAGAGTCTGCCTACACCACCATCTGACTTCCTCTCACCTGTTTCCTTTTTTTCTGATTGTTAAATGTTTGTATAATTTACTATCCATTTTTTTTTAATTTTTATTTGTTTATTATTCCCCCAAAGCCCCAGTTGATAGTTGTATGTCATAGCTGCACATCCTTCTAGTTGCTGTATGTGGGACGCCGCCTCAGCATGGCCGGAGAAGCAGTGCGTGGGTGCGCGCCTGGGATCCGAATCCGGGCCGCCAGTAGCAGAGCGCGCGCACTTAACCGCTAAGCCACGGGGCCGGCCCTTTACTATCCATTGTTTTAAAGCATCTATTTCTTTTATGACCTCACGTCTTGATCCCTTTTTTCGCTTACCATGGCATATGGTCCCTGTCTCTTTAATTGTCTGTATCCTCTGCTAAGGTGTAGATCCTCAAGGGCAAGGACCACACCTTGTTCACCATCAGATGCCTGGGCCTTGGACAGTGTCTAGAACATGACCGGGGCCCAAAAAACATTTTCTAAAGTTGAATGAATGAATGAGTGAATGAACCTGCTCCCATTCTAGGACAGAAAGAAGTGCCCAGCAGGCCCAGGACACCTGTCTCTGCTCTGGTTGTTTCCCAGATACCGATGGGGTATCAGTATCACTGCTTTACCATTAGCTGAGGGCCAACCATGCTATTATTTATTAAAAGTTTTATTTAAATGAACTTGCTGTTTTACTGAAAGATAGTCAAAAGGGAAGTTTTTATCAATATCATAAGTAGAAAAGCCAGTATCACTTGTCTGTATTCATTAACATACCCATATTAATGTTCCAAATTTAAAAAAGATTCCTTTGTGTATCCCCTACAGTGATCTTGGGTACTGTACTTTGGGAAATATTACTTCTCATTCAGCACTTTTCCCACCCAATACACAGGCCATTTACTTGGCATATTGGAATTTCTGATTTTTCTCTGTCCTTTCTCTTCCCAAGGCCTGAGATGCTGTGTCCTATGGAAAATGAAATTTCTTTGGTTTCTCTTAACTTGAATTTATTTGGGGTCAACTCAGGACGGTCGAGCAGAGCCCATCAGGCTTTGGGGTCCAGGTATGCACTCTGCTGCCGTTGGGGCTTGGCCCTTGATGTTCTTATTTCATTGCATCCTTTTGGGGCCCACCCCTGGGTGAGGCTGCCGTGACCTGCCTCTGAGCACAAGGCATTAGATTTTTATAATTTGTAAATCCGATTACACAGAAAGATCAGGATAAGGGCCCAGGTGAATACTTAGACCCACAACGAAAACGAAACATGTCATTATTATATACCATGTCATTCTTTCCAATCAGCCCAGAACTGGTGTTTTATGTTATGGAACATAACGTATCTCTAAACATCATAGGGGAAATTTTTTCTTGTAAAATATCCTTCATAATTATATCACTTCTGCTGATTTGTAATTTCCATTAGAACCAAGTTTGCTGAGAAGTTCATAACTCTGCTTAGTTTCCATAAAGTGCCTTTTTGGCAGGTACATTGTTGAAATTGATGCAAATTCTCTCTCTAAATTAAGTGAAAACTTGTTACGTCACTTTATTTAGATCGAGGAGGGATTTTGATCTGTTTTTGGAGAAAGTACAGAAAATTTTTTATCCTGCCACTTCTCACAGCTATAGAAGCTGTTTTACAAGGAGAAATTGGGGAAGTTCGCCTTGGTTTACATGAATAAGTACTGCTGAAAACTAGAAGGTCCTTCTCCTTCTGGGATGCTGAAGGGCAGAACTGCCAGGCGACAGGGAGCTGGGACTCGTTACCCCATGCTCTGCTAAGGGAGAGCCGTTGCCTGCCTGCACGCGTGTGCTCCACCTGCAGGTGAGGCCCCCAGAGGTCCTGCCCCCAGCTCTGTGCCTGCCCCCTGGCTGTGGTCACCACAGTTCTTTTCTGGCATGAAGCAGCCATGAATGTCAGCATCTTTGGTCCTTGCCTCCTGCAGAATTTGATTAGAAGAACCTTAGGGGCCCTTGTGAGAGGGACAGGTCCTCTGGTCAATCCGAGTGGCTGGTTTACTTTGCCAGTGTCCCAAACTGACAAGTGACTGTGACAAATAAATCACAATCACTAATTTTGAAATATAAAGTCTAAAACTTCCATCTAGACTCTCTGAAAGAACATTAGCCAGAATTTTTTCTTCTAGGGCTACAGTGAAGTCAACGATAGAGTGGTTTTCTGCTTCCCTTGTGTAGGTCGCCTCTCAAGTGGGTGTGAAGGGGAAGGAAGGCGCATCTTGACACCTTCTGTTTGCATTTGTCCTTTTGAGCATTTTTGTTCCTCGGTGACAGCAGCTCAGTGACCACACAGAGACCCTGCCTTCGGTCTGAGTCACACCCATGTGCTCACAGTTTTGTGTTCACACAGAATAATTCCCATGAAGAGAGTTCACTGTCCTCTTGTTGACACACCAGTGATTGCCACTTCTCCCGACTCTAGATGGTGGCGTCCTATGTGTTGGGGGGGCCAGGGTTTCCTGGGCTGGTGCCCTTTGTCATCCTGTTTCTTCTACCTGGAAAACCCATTCTTGTTTTCAACTGCCCATCTCAAATGCCATCTCAGCCAGGTTGTTTTTCCATTTCTCTCTACTTTAAATCTCCATAGCACTTTGTGAGTTTCTTCTAGAGCTTCCCTCACTCTGTGATATTAGAGTTATGTGTGCCTGTGGTCTCTGCCCACTGGGTTGTGTGCACCTTGAAAACAGAATCTTTGCCGTCTGACATCCTATATCCACTCTCCACCCTCCCCAGAAGGGCTGAGTACATTATTTGTTGAATTAAACCAAACTGCATCTATCTTTGCTTCTTTATTTTCTATTTTTTCCCCCATTCAATCGCCTTAGCTTCAGTCTTCACTAATTTCTGGATATACCTTCTCTTTCTATTCATTCATCTCTTCATTTGTTGAGCAGACATTTATTGTGTGCCTTCCAAGTGTCAGGCACTGGACTAGGCAGTGGGGAGTTCATAGTGAACAAAACATTGTCCCAGGAGCCAAGAAGCCCACCATCCAAGAGGAGGGATGGGGAGGAGGGAAGGACACGCTGCATGGGGGGCTGTGGATGCAGTTTGGGGAAGTCAGGGGAGGCTTTCCAGGGCTGTGATGTCTAAGCGGAGCCGCTGGCATTGGCTCATGTATTCCCTATGCCTGGATGTATCCTCTTCACCCCCTGGGACCAACTCCACATGGCTCCCCTCCCCTCCAAACCCTTCTGGAGGTGGTCTCCTCTCTCATCTTTCAAGACGGTCGCCTTCCTGAGCCTCCAACATCCTGGTCTCTTTGTCAGCATCCAACAGCATTGGCAAAGTTTTGTTCTTGACCTTTTCCTCATTCTTCCTTTTTCGTCTCTCGCCTCGATGCAGATGACGTCTCGATATGTGTCTCTAAGCCCCCTCTTCTTGCTTGAGGTACGTCACTACTTGCCTGCTGGATCCAGCCTTCTACAGACATTCTCCTATTTCCTCAAAATTTGGTACATCCGGAACAGATGTGGTGTTCTTCTTCTGCGTTCCCACTCCTGAGAATGATTCAGGGGATCGTGGTATCCTCCAGACATCTTAGGCTGAAGCTGGGGAGGAGGCAGGCTGTCACTTGCTTTTGTCTTTTTACATAACCTGATGCAAGGTCTACTCTTGTCATGTTCTCCCCCGCTTAGAGACATTCTTTTGTGACAAGTATAACCATACTATTATTTGTCTCTATTCATAGTTAATTGCTACATCAAGAAGTTGCCCCAGCTAGTAGCCTACTTCTCAGATATGCACAACAATGGCAAGGGGTTGCTGTGGGCTGAGCTCTGATTGGCTGGGTTTGCTTGTGGTCAGTTGTCTGAATACCAGTGAGCTCTGATAGTTTAGGGTGGTCACCTACTATTCACCAAATACTTTTAGCTCTCTGCCTCCTCTCTGGGACATGAAGAATTGCATTTTTTGGCCCTCTTGTGGTTGAGTGGGGCCATGTAACTCGTTCTTGTTCATAAGCCCTGAATGGAAGTACGGTGCCTGGGCTCAGGCATTTAACTGTGAGTGCAAGACCCTTACCAGAGCTCTTTCTCTTTGCTGTGGCGACTGGCAATGTTTGTGATAACAGCCTGGGTCTAGAATAAGAAGACAGGGAGCAGTGGCCCCGGCCAGCTCATGATAGACACATAGCTCGAGTGAGAAATAAACCTTTGTTGTTATAAATCACTAAGGTTTGGGTGTTGTAACATAACTCATCCTGAGTAGCACTTTACTAGTGTGAAGCGAAGTCATATTTAGCACCTTTTATAGTTCAAGCACACATTTGTTTTTATAGGTGAATAGCTGACATATCCATTTCCATGAACTTTGTAGATGTAGTTCCCAAAAGCAATAGGTTTCTCTATTTCAAACAATGGCTGAAAATATATACACATTGACATAGCACATTTTACATAAACTTCACACTTCCACTGTGTGAAATCGGAGTGTGTTCCTCACTTAACGAGTAAATAAGTTAGGCTGGGACCACACTTACTATCGAGTTTGCCTTAAACTACAGCTGCCTCTGCCATCACACCACACACTTGATCTGCTGCTCAGATCTGACTCTGAGTCCACAGGACCCAGCACGTGGTGGCTGCCTTGTTTCCATTGCGGCTCGCTTTGATTAGTCAGAAGTGGTGTTTCCACTGGTGTCAGCCCCTCTGACCTTTCTCATTCCTGTTCCAACCTGCGACCAGAGTTTCAAGTTAGAAGGGCCGCTAGCTATTACATACCTACCTCTCAAACCCCAGAATGGAGAGAGAGAAACCAGATGAGGACCATGTATTAGTGGCAGAGGACAGACACTCGGAATCCAAGCAAGCACAGTCCTTGCAGATCCTACAATAGACCAGGACTCATTCCCTCAGCCTCAAATGCTGTTCCATCTGCCTGAAGCTGGGTGGCTAACTCCCCCATCTTCAGGTCTCTGCTTAAATGTGGTCCTCCCAATGAGGCCCACTCTGCCTCCTAGATTTAAAATTCCAACCAGCTTCTCTCACCTTCCTTAATGCTCTTTAACTCCCTAGCCCTATGTCTTTCCTCCATGGCATTTAACTCCTTATAACATCCATATCATTTACTAATTTGTTGTGTTTATTGTTTCTTTCTCTCTCCACTAGAACATGAGCTCCACAGAAGCAGAGAATTTTGTCTTTTTTTTTTTTTTTTTTTTTGTCAGTCTTGTATCCCAAGTAAACAGAACAGTGTCTGGCACAAAAAAGATGCTTAATGAATGTTTGTTGAATGAATGAATAGGGTGGGGCTGGGCATCTGTGATTTTGACAGCCTTCCCAAGTGAGTCCAAGCAGAGCAGGGTGGAGAACCACTGCCACATAGTCCCTAGTTCACTGGTGGTGTGCGTAGTTCTTGCCCTTTTCTTGATTTGGACCTAAGTGGCCAAGCATGTTCTGGTTTATTCCTGGACAGCATCCCTCTCATAGCCGTGGCAGAGCAAGGAAATGCAGTTGGTTCTGTGTGAGCCCATGGTGGCTGTTCTCTAAGTGCTCGTGTTCTAAATGGACACATACTAAAAAGAACACAAATCACGTGATGCAGAATAATTTTTAGTGACAATTAAATTTGGGATGGAAGTGGAGGACACATTTCTTTCCCCATTAAATTTTCAGAGCAGAGGTCTCCCGTGGCTGTCAGGAGAGCGTCTGATGCCTATCGTATTGGTCTTGTTCTGAATATTGGCGTAGCAACAGGGAGACACAGTGCCATGACATCATCTGTCCTTTTAGGAGAGGAAACATCATAGGTGGCAAGCACACAGACTCTTTAAAAAAATTTTTTAAGTTCTTTTTATTTAAAGGGTACCATTTGCTAATAATTTTTTGCGTGATTTGTGCTACAGTCTTGTGTATTTTTTTATCTGTCTTCTGTTTGCCATATTCTTTTCCTTAGGTTTTTTTTTTTAATCAATAGACTTTTTACAGCAGTTTTAGGTTTACACTAAATTGAGCGGATGGTAGGGCATATATGCCCTCCCAACATACTAGTTTCCCCTATTATTAACATCTTGCATTATGTGGTA
Organism: Ceratotherium simum simum; assembly: GCF_057802395.1. Taxonomy (NCBI): domain Eukaryota; kingdom Metazoa; phylum Chordata; class Mammalia; order Perissodactyla; family Rhinocerotidae; genus Ceratotherium; species Ceratotherium simum. The sequence continues at coordinate 27,125,804 of NC_141905.1, forward strand.
TATTTGTTAAAATTGATAAATCAGTATTGATACACTATTATTAGGTAAGGTCCATAGTTTATGTTAGGGTTCACTCTTTGTGTTGTATATTTTCTATGAGTTTTATATAATTTTTTAATATAATTTTATTTTATTTATTTTTTCCCCAAAGCCCCAGTAGATAGTTGTATGTCATAGCTGCACATCCTTCTAGCTGCGTATGTGGGACGCGGCCTCAGCATGGCCGGAGAGGTGGTGCGTCGGTGCGTGCCCGGGATCTGAACCCGGGCCGCCAGCAGCGGAGTGTGCGCACTTAACCGCTAAGCCACAGGGCCAGCCGTCTATGAGTTTTGACAAACGTGTAATATCATGCATCCACCATTACAGTATCATACAGAATAATTTCAGTGCCTTAAAAATCGTTCATGCTCCACCTAGTCATCTCTCCCTCCTTCCCCCAAACTCTTGGCAACCACTGATCCTTTTACTGTCTCTATAGTTTTTCCTTTTCCAGAATGTCATATAGTTGGAATCATATACTATGTAGCTTTCTCCAACTGGCTTCTTTTACTAAGCACCATGCATTCAAGGTTCCTTCATGTCCTTTTGTGGCTTGATAGATCATTTCTTTTTATCATTGAATAATATTCCATTACATGGATTACCACAATTTGTTTATCCATTCACCTTTTGAAGGACATCTTGGTTGCTTTTAATTTTTAGCAGTTATGAATAAAGCTGCTATAAAGACTCATGTGCAGGTTTCTAAGTGGACATAAATTTTCAACTCATTTGGGTAAGTACCTTGGAGCGCCATGCTGGATCGTACAGTAGGACTATGTTTAGCTTTGGAAGAAACTGCCGAACTGTCTTCTGAAGTGGCTACACCATTTTGCATTCCCACCAGCAATGAATCAGAGTTCTTGTTGCTCCCTATCCTTGCTAGCATTTGGTATTGTCTGTTCTTTGGATTTTTGGTCATTCTAATAGGTGTGAAGTTGTATAATTCGCAATTCCCGAATGACATATGATGTTGAGCATCTTTTCATATGCTTGTTTTCCATCTTCATAACTTCTTGGGTGAGAATCTGTTCAGATCTTTTGTGCATTTTTTTTTTCCCACTGAGGCAGATTTGCTCTGAGCCAACATCTGTTGCCGATCTTCCCCTTTTTGCTTGAGGAAGATTCACCCTGAGCTAACAAGTGTGCCAATCTTCCTCTATTTTGTATGTGGGTCGCTGCCACAGCATGGCCACCAACGAGTGGTGTAGGTCCAAGCCCAGAACTGAACCCGGGCTGCCAAAGCGGAGCTCGCTAAACTTAATCACTAGGCCATGGGGCCGGCCCCTCTTTTACCCATTTTTTAACTGGGTTGTTTGTTTTCTTATTGTTGAGTTTTAAGAGCTCTTTGCATATTCTTGACATAATTCCTTTATCAGGTATGTGTTTTGCAATCTTTTTTTAATAGAACAGCTTTATAATTCACACACCATACAATTCATCATTTAGTATAAGTGTATAATTCAATGATGTTTAGTATATCTAGAGTTGGGCAAATGTAAACAAAATTAATTTTAGAACATTTTCATCATGTCAAAAAGAAACCCATGGCTATTAGCAGTCACCCCCTATTTCTCCCCAACACCTCTAGCCTTATGCAAGCATTAATTTACTTTCTGTTTCTATAGATTTGTTTATTCTGGACATTGCATGTGGAATCATATAATATGTGATCTTTTGTGACTAGCATCTTTCATTTAGAATAATTTTTCAAGATTCATCCATGCTGTAGCTTTTATCAATACTTTATTTCTTTATATGGGCAAATAATATTCCATTGAATTAGTGTACCATGTTTTGTTTATTCACTTATGTTGCTATGGACATTTGCGAGGATGTATGTTTTTATTTCTCTTGGGTATATACCTAACAGTGTAGTTGCTGGGTCATATAGGGCAGCACTATGTTTAACTTTTTGAGGAACTGCCAAACTGTTTTCCAAAATGGTGGCACAGTTTTACACAGCAGTAGTGATATATGAAGATTCCAATTTCTCCACCTTCTCATCAACACTTGTTATTGTCCATCTTTTTGGTTATGGTCATCTTAGATGGTGTGAAGTGGTATCTCATCGTGGTTTTGATTTGCATTTTCATAATGACTAATGATGTTAAGCATCTTCTCATAGCATTTTTTTCACCATTTGTATGTCTTTGGAGAAATGCCTATTCTGATCCTTTTCCCATTTTTAAATTGAGTTGTTTTTTCTTTTTGTTATTTAGTTGTAAGGGTTTTTTATATATTCTAGATACTAGACCCTTATCAAATATATAACTTGGAGACATTTCCTCCCATTCAGTGAGCTGTCTTTTCGCTTTCTTGATAGTGTCCTTTGAAGCACAAAAGGTTTTAATTTTGAAGAAGTTTAATTTGTCAGTTTTCCTTTTGTGGCTTATACCTTTGGTGTTATATCTAAGAAGCTATTGCCTAAAGCAAAGTCATGAAGATTAATATGTATGTTTTCTTCTAAGAGTTTTATAGTTTTAATTCTTACATTTAGGTCTTAGATCCATTTTGAATTAATTTTTGCATATTGTGCATGTGAGGAGGGAGTCCACCTTCACTCTTTTGCATGTGGATATCCAGTAATCCCAGCATCATTTGTTGAAATGACAGCGCACAGACTTTTAATGAAGAAGCTAATGTTACCCTTGAAAGAGGCAGAATGGAGCTTCTTCAGCCAGGTCTTCTGACTCTGTATTTTCCTTTGGGGCCACTTTTGGGGCAAGTGCTGATAGTGGCTGTGGTCAACTCTTCCCATCTTTCAATGCTCATCTCCTTCATTCCACACCAATTTCCTTCATCTTCTAGTGCACTTAGAATAAAACAGAATCTCCATAAAAGGTCCTTACAGCTCTAGCCTGATCCACTTTCTGAGGCTTGAATCTTTCCCACAGGATCCTGGATAAATTGCTGGCTTGTCTCTCTTTAGATACTGGCAAGTAAGAGGCAAGTCACTTCTTTCAAAGTGGTAAGTTCAATTAGTGGATGGCTTGGTAATAATAATGATAATAACAACAACTCCAACCACTATTTTTTGAGGCCTACATTATGATAAGTTCAGATCCTGGGCCAGGATCTGAACCTGGGCCGCCAGCAGCGGAGCGCGCACTTAACTGCTACACCACGGGGCCAGCCCCTAAGGACTTTCAAAATAATAATTTCGTCCCATTTACAGATTCAATTAAATACCTTTAACCATTTAAAACCACGTTTACAAATGTGATATATTTTTTGTCCTTTTAAAAGTACTTCAGGGGGCCGGCTGTGTGGCGCAAGTGGTTAAGTGCATGCGCTCCTCTGCGGCGGCCCGGGGTTCACCGGTTCGGATCCTGGGTGCGCACAGATGCACTGCTTGTCAAGCCATGCTGTGGCGGCATCCCATATAAAGCGGAGGAAGATGGGCAAGGATGTTAGCCCAGGGCCAGTCTTCCTCAGCAAAAAGAGGAGGATTGGCAGATGTTAGCTCAGGGCTGATCTCCTCAGAAAAAAAAAAAAAAAGTACTTCAGTTGTCTAACTGATAAACTCTCCCAAGTACATAAGTAATTTTTATAAATCTAATAAATTAAATATGTAGATATGGTGAACCTAATTTTTCTGAAATGTTTCACTACTGTATATAAACTTGGTAAGATTTCTACTTAAAAATCATAAATCTAAATCAATTACCCAATTACACTTTTTTTTCCTGAGGAAGATTTGCCCTGAGCTAACATCTGTTGCCAATCTTCCTCTTTTCGCTTGAGGAAGATTTGCCCTGAGCTAAATTCTGTGCCAGTCTTCCTCTGTTTTGTATGTGGGTTGCTGCCACAGCATGGCTGCTGGCAAGTGGTGTAGGTCCATGCCTGGGAACTGAACCCGGGCCACCAAAGCAGAGCACACTGAACTTAACCACTAGGCCATGGGGCCAGCCCCTGATTACACATTTTTGATACAAACACAAACTTATAGAAAAGTTGAAAGTACAGTCCAAAATGGTTTTTTCTGAACCATTTGAGAGTAAGTTGCCAATTTGATGCCCTATCACCTTCAAATATTTTAGTGTGTTTTTTCCTACAAAAAAGGACATTCTCCTACATAACCACAACACAGCCATTAAAATCAGGAGATTAACACTGATACGTTACTACTATTAACTCCTTAGAACCCATTCAAGTTTTGTCGATAGCCCTAATGATGTTTTTTATAGCAAAAGGATCAAGTTCAGAACCACGTGTTCATTTAGTTGTCATGTCTCTTTATTCTCCTTCAGTCTGGAACAGTTCCTCAGCCTTTCTTTGACTTTCATATTCTTGATATTTTTGAAGGTTGGAGACCGATTATCTTGCAGAATATTCCCCAGGTTGGGTAAGTCTGAGCCTCATGATGAGGTTCAGGGTATGTGTCTTGGGCAGAAGTATCACAGATGCAATGTTGTGTTCCTATTGCCTTCTGTCAATTTGTGTGATTTCATTTTTTCTCATTACTGATCACGTTCACTTTGATCACTCAATTAAGGTGGTGTCTTCCAGTTTTCACTGTAAACTTAACTTTTTTAGTCCCTTTGTAACTAATCAGTATTTTGAAGCTATGTAAATATCTTGCTTTTGTAAAAGTTCTAATAAAACTTTCAATATATTCATTTATTTATTTATGTCTGTATATTTCATATTTTATTCAATGGGTTATAATCCATTACTATCATTCTTTATTTTGATTCTCATATCATCTCTAATCAAGCAGGCTTTTTCCTTTTGACATGTCTTGTCATTTTTTGAGCACTCTTGTGCTTTCTGCCACAATAAGATGTTGCAGGTTTATATTGCACCTTCCCTACCTTAGCCCTGGAATCATCCATTTCTCCAAGCAGCCATGGAAAATAGTATTTAGAAGCCAAGACCGGGGCTGTAGGTGTGCTCACTGTCATTGGGGTGATGCTGCTCCCGGGTTCTTTCAGTCAACAGGAACAGAGATAAACCTGGCTTCCATTACTCTTAATATGTGCATTTATTTGATCAATACCTGTGTACAAAATTAATCTCCCACCTGGGCTGTCACCCTCTTTTCCCTGCTTGGACTCTGACTCTCTACTCTAGGCTCCCCTTGCTTGGATCCCCTCCTCACCCTGCTTGGGATCTGACACTGCTCTGGGCCACTGCAGCTCCTCCCTTTCTTTCTGAAGGTACAGTCGATTCTCATTCATGGTTGTAGTGTTCTATCAAGTCACCATAAATACTGAATTAGTGAATGCTGAACCATTGTTCCTAAGGGAAATATAGTATTAAGTTCCTGAGAGACTCTGGTCATGACATTTTTGTCAACTGATCAACACATACCTCATTTTATGTGTATTTCTGTTTAAAGTACCCTATTTAATAGATATTGTTGATTCATTAACATTGAACTCACAGCCAACAGCACTGTAATCCATGCCTGAATGAAGCTTATCTAACACACATATTTTCTCTGTAAGGCTCTTCACAGCCTTCTTGCACTTAGGAATAGTAGACAGCATTTCAAGACTGCACTTGGGCCATTTTAAACAGCGAAATCAGCAATAAAAAGGATAAAACTGTGGAAAATATGGCACTAAATAGACCAAGGAAAGGACACTTGTTTACAGTATGTGAGCTGAAATAAGATGGCAGAGCATGGTCTTGTTAAACCTCAAATGGGAAGGTGCACTGGGGGTGACAAAGTTTTTGCTGCTCTGTGCATGTCCGTGAATGACTGCAAAGGTGTTGTTTTGGGGTTACAAATAAATTTTAGTGAGTAGGTGAATTTGCAAATACGGGATCCACAAATAATGAGAATCGACCTCACCCAGTGGCTTTTGGACTGACAGGGAAGGAAAGGGAAGGGAAGGGAGACGAAGAGCTTGATTATGTGTTTGAAATTGAAGTCGCAAGGCTGAGCTGTTATACAATAGGCTAAATTCTTTTGAGCATTATAAGTACATAAAAAACCAAATATGTACAAACATCTTAACTCAAAAATATTAATGCTATGAGTTTTCTTCTTTTAAACATTTCCATACTTAATTCTAAATCATACCAGGTTTGAAAGATACTTATCCATTAAGGGAATTATTATATTATCTCACACAATTTTTGGAGTTATCTTCTGATATAATTTTTGTTTGTTTATTGTGGTAACATTTGTTTATAACATTGTGTAAATATCAGGTGTATATCATTATACTTCTATTTCTGCATGGATTACATCAAGTCCTCATGTTCACCACCCAAAGACTAATTACAATCCATCACCACACACATGTGCCTAATTATCTCTTTCACCCTCCTCCCTCCCCACTTCCCCTCTGGTAATCACCAAGCAAATCTCTGTCTCTATGTGTTTGTTTGTTGTTTTTATCTACTACATAATGAGTGAGATCATACAGTATTTGACCTCCTCCCTCTGACTTATTTCACTTTGCATAATACCCTCAATGTCCATCCATGTTGTCACAAATGGCTGGATTTCATCGTTTCTATGGCTGAGTAGTATTCCACTGTGTATATATACCACATCTTCTTTATCCATTCACCCCTTGGTGGGCACTTAGGTTGCTTCCAAGTCTTGGCTATTGTGAATAACGCTGCAATGAACACAGGGGTGCATGTATCTTTACGCACTGGTGTTTTCACATTCTTTGGATAAATACCCAGCAGTGGAATAGCTGGATCGTATGGTAGTTCTATCCTTAATTTTTTGAGGAATCTCCATACTGTTTTCCATAGTGGCTGCACCAGTTTGCACTCCCATCAGCAGTGTATGAGAGTTCCCTTCTCTCCACATCCTCTCCAACACTTGTTGTTTCCTGTCTTAATTATAGCCATTCTGACAGGCGTGAGGTGATATCTCATTGTAGTTTTGATTTGCATTTCCTTGATACTTAATGATGTTGAACATCTTTTCATGTGCCTGTTGGCCATCTGTATATCTTCTTTGGAGAAATGTCTGTTCAGGTCTTTGCCCATTTTTTAATTAGGTTGTTAGTTTTTTGTTGTTGAGATGCATGAGTTCTTTATATATTTTGGAGATTAACCCCTTATCAGATATATGGTTTGCAAATATCTTCTCTCAATTGTTAGGTTGTCTTTTCATTTTGTTGGTGGTTTCCTTTGCTGTGCAGAAGCTTTTTAGTTTGATGTAGTCCCATTTGTTTATTTTTTCTATTGTTTCTCTTGCCCGGTCAGACATGGTGCTTGAAAATATGTTGCTAAGACCGATGTCGAAGAGCATACTGCCTATGTTTTCTTCTAGAAGTTTCACAGTTTCAGGTCTTACATTCAAGTCTTCAATCCATTTTGAGTTAATTTTTGTGTATGGTGTAAGGTAATGGTCTAATTTGATTTTTTTGCATGTAGCTGTCCAGTTTTCCCAACACCATTTGTTGGAGAGACTTTCCTTTCTCCATTGTATGTTCTTGGCTCCTTTGTTGAAGATTAGCTGTCCGTAGATGTGTGGGTTTTTTTCTGGGCTTTTGATTCTATTACATTGATCTGTGCGTCTATTTTTGTGCCAGTACCATGCTGTTTTGGTTACTATAGCTTTGTAGTATGTTTTGAAATCAGGGAGTGTGAGACCTCCAGCTTTGTTCTTTTTTCTCGGGATTCCTCTAGCTATTTGGGGTCTTTTGTTGTTCCATATAAATTTTAGGGTTTTTTGTTCTGTTTCTGTGAAAAATGTTGTTGGAACTTGGATAGTGATTGCATTGAATCTATAGATTGCTTTAGGAAGTATGGACATCTTAACTATGTTAATTCTTCCAATCCAAGAGCACAGAATATCTTTCCGTTCTTTGTGTCTTCTTCAATTTCTTTCAGCAATGTTTTATAGTTTTCAGTGTAGAGATCTTTCAGCTCTTTGGTTAAGTTTATTCCTAGGTATTTTATTCTTTTTGTTACAATTGTAAATGGGATGGTATTCTGAATTTCTCTTTCTGCTACTTCGTTGTTAGTGTATTGAAATGCAATTGATTTTTGTATGTTGATTTTGTGTCCTGCAACTTTACCATATTCGTTTATTACTTGTAAAAGATTTTGGTGGATTCTTTAGGGTTTTCTATATATAAAATCATGTCATCTGCAAATAGTGACAGTTTCACTTCTTCCTTTCCAATTTGGATCCCTTTTATTTCTTTCTCTTGCCTGATTGCTCTGGTCAGGACTTCCAGTACTATGTTAAATAGGAGTGGTGACAGTGGGCATCCTTGTCTGGTTCCTGTTCTTAGAGGGATAGTTTTCAGTTTTTCACCATTGAGGATGATATTAGCTGTGGGTTTGTCATATATGGCCTTTATTATGTTGAGGTACTTTCCTTCTATATCCATTTTATTCAGAGTTTTCATCATAAATGGATGCTGTATCTTGTCAAATGCTTTCTCTGCATCTATTGAAATGATCATGTGATTTTCATTCTTCATTTTATTAATGTGGTGTATCACGTTGGTTGATTTGCAAATGTTGAACCATCCCTGCATCCCTGGAATAAATCCCACCTGATCATGGTGTATAATCTTTCTAATGTATTATTGTATGCGATTTGCTAGTATTTTGTTGAGGATTTTGTGTCGATATTCATCAGTGATATGGGCCTATAATTTTCTTTTTTTGTGTTATCTTTGTCTGGTTTTGGTATTAGGGTAATGTCAGCTTCGTAGAATGAGTTAGGGAGCTTCCCTCCCCTCCTCAATTTTTTGGGAGAGTTTGAGGATAGGTATTAAGTCTTCTTTGAATGTTTGGTAGAATTCACCAAGGAAGCCCTCTTGTCCTGGACTTTTATTTTTGGGGAGGTTTTTGGTTACTGTTTTGGTCTCCTTACTGGTGATTGGTCTGTTCAAATTCTCTATTTCTTCTTGATCCAGTTTTGGAAGGTTGTATAATTCTAAGAATTTATCCATTTCTTCCAGACTGTCCAATTTGTTGTCACATAGCTTTTCATAGTATTCTCTTATAATCTTTTGTATTTCTGAGGTGTCCATTGTGATTTCTCCTCTTTCATTTCTGATTTTTACTTATTTGAGCCTTCTCTCTTTTTTTCTTGGTGAGTCTAGCTAAAAGTTTGTCAATTTTATTTATCTTTTGAAAGAACCAGCTCTTGGTTTTATTATTTTTTTCTATTGTTTTTTTTAGTCTCTATTTCATTTATTTCTGCTCTAATTTTTATTATTCCCCTTCTTCTACTGATTTTAGGCTTTGTTTGTTCTTCTTTTTCCAGTTCCTTTAGGTGCATTGTTAGAGTGTTTATTTGAGTTTTTTCTTGTTTGTTGGGGTAGGCCTGCTATAAACTTCCCTCCTAGAACTGCTTTTGCTGTATCCCATAAATTCTGGCATGTCGTATTTTCATTTTCATTTGTCTCCAGGTGTTTTTTGATTTCTCCTTTGATTTCTTCATTGACCCAATCATTGTTCAGTAGCATTTTGTTTAATCTCCACATATTCGTGGCTTTTCTGATTTTCTTCCTATAGTTGATTTCTAGTTTCATACTGTTGTGGTCAGAAAAGACGCTTGGTATTATTTCAATCTTCTCAAATTTATGGAGACTTGTTTTGTGGCCTAATATGTGATCAATCCTGGAGAATGTTCCATGTGCATTTGAAAAGAATGTGTATTCTTTGGTTTTTGGATGGAATGTTCTGTGTATATCTACTAGGTCCATCTGTTCTAGTGTGTCATTTAAGGCCTATGTTTCCTTATTGATCTTCTGTTTGGATGATCTATCCATTGGTATAAGTGAAGTGTTCAAGTCACCTACTATTATTGTGTTACTATTTCTCTTTTTATGTCTGTTAATAATTTCTTTATACATTTAGGTGCTCCTGCATTGGGTGCATAGATATTTACAAGTGTTATATCCTCTTGTTGGATTGTTCCCTTGATCAGTATGTAGTGCCCTTCTTTGTCTCTTTTTACAGTTTTTGTTTTAAAGTCTATTTTATCTGATATGAGTATTGCTACCCCAGCTTTCTTTTCATTGCCCTTTGCATGGAGTATCTTTTTCTGCCCCTTCACTTTCAGTTTGTGTGTCTTTAAGTCTGAAGTGTGTCTCTTGTATGCAGCATATATATGGGTCTTGTTTTTTTTTAATCAAATCAGCCACCCTGTGCCTTTTAATTGGAGCATTTAGTCCATTGACATTTAAAGTAGCTAGTGAGGGCTGGCCCCGTGGCTTAGCAGTTGGGTATGCATGCTCCACTGCTGGCGGCCTGGGTTCAGATCCCAGGTGCGCACTGACACACTGCTTCTCCAGCCATGCTGAGGCTGCGTCCCGCATACAGCAACTAGAAGGATGTGCAGCTATGACATACAACTATCTACTGGGGCTTTGGGGGAAAAATAAATAAATAAATAAAAGTGAAAAAAAATAAAGTAGCTATTGATAAGTATGTACTTACTGCCATTTTTAAACTTTTTTCCTCAGTATTTTAGTAGTTCTTCTCTGTTCCTTTCTTCTTCTCTTGCTCTCTTCCCTTGTGGTTTGATGGCTGTCTTTAATATGATGTTTGGGTTCCTTTCTCTTAGTTTTTTGTGTTTTTATTATAGGTTTCTGGTTTGTGATGACCGTGGGGTTCATATACAGTAACCTACTTATATAGCAATCTTTATTACGTTGATGGTCTCTTTAGTTTGACCTCTGTCTGAAAGCTTTACTCTTTAGTTCCCCTCCTCCCACATTTTATGTTTTTGATATCATATCTAATCTCTTTTTTGTGCATTTGTATCCATTACCCTCTTATCATGGAAATAGATAATTTTTCCTATTTGTGGTCTCTTTTCCCCTTAAATAAATCCTTTTAGCATTTCTTGTAGTACTGGTTTCTTGGTGACAAACTCCTTTAATTTTTGCTTGTCTGGGAAATTTTCTCTCTCTCCTTCCATTTTTGAATGATAATCTTGCCAGGTAGAATATTCTTGGCTGTAAGTTTTTTCCTTTTAGCACTTTAAATATATCATGCCACTCTCTTCTAACCTGTAAGGTTTCTGCTGAGCCGTCAGCAGACAGCCTTATGGGGTTTCCTTTGTATGTAATTTGTCTTTCTCTTGCGGCTTTTAGGATTCTCTCTTTATCTTTAATTCTGGACATTTTGATTATGATGTGTCTTGGTGTGGGCCTCTTTGGGTTTATCTTGTTTTGTGCTCTCTGTGCTTCCTGTACCTGGATGTCTGTTTCCTTCCTTAGGTTAGGAAAGTTTTCAGCTATTATTTCTTTAAATAGATTCTCTGCCACTTTGTCTCACTCTTCTCCTTCTGGGACACCTATAACACAGATGTTAGTGAGCTGATGTTGTCCCAGAGGTCCCTTAGACTGTCCTCATTGTTTTTAATTCTTTTTTCTTTTATCTGTTCAGCTTGGGTGATTTCTTCTAGTCTTTTGTCCAGCTCGCAGATCCATTCTTCTGTATCCTCTACTCTGATTTTGAGACCCTCTAGTGAATTTTTCATTTCCAGGATTGTATTCTTCATTTCTGATTGGTTCTTTTTCATATCTTCCATTTCTTTGTTGACTTTCTCATTGAGTTCATCCATTCTTCTCCCAATATCAGTGAGCATCCTTAACACTCTTTGTTTGAACTCTCTGTTGGGTAGGTTGCTCATTTCTGTTTCACTTAGTTCCTTTTCTGGGGTTTTGTCCTGTTCCCTTACTTGGAACGTATTCCTTTGCCTCCTCATTTTGCCTCTTTCTCTGCGTTTGTGTCTATGTATTAGGTAGATCAGCTATGTCTCCTGCTCTTGGAGAGGTGACTTTATATAAGTGATGACTTATGAGGTCCGGCAGTGTGCTTCCTTCAGTTCTGAATGTTCCGGGAGTGACCCCTATGTGGACTCTGTGTGTCCTTCTGTTGTGGCGTGGTTGCTCTTCCCATAGGTGCCCAGGGAAGCTGAGCTATGCCCCTGGCCAGCTGTTGTAATGCTCAGCTGCTTGTAGTTGTTGTGGGCCCTTCAGTCTCTTTATCAGGTGTGGGGTGCCCCAGCACAGTTGGCTGCAAATTCTAATAGCACATTACTGTTGCAGTATTTCTATTAAGTGAGTAGGCCCCCAGTGTGGCAGGTTGTTAGGCTAGAGGCTTACAATTGCTATAAGCCTCCAGCCTTTAGGTCTCTTGTCAGCTCTCTGAGGATTGCAGCTGGGTGGGGCTGGCCTCAGGCACAGGAGCACCCAATTGTTTCAGGCTTTGGAAGATGGGGCAAACCACCTATGCGGCTCTTTGAGAAGCACAAGTCTTCTGCAGCTGACAAGCCCCACCACCCACAGGTCCACACACACAGTCAACATAGTCCTTCCCTATGCATGTGCCCAGGCCCCCTGAAGTGGATCCAGTCTCTCCAAGGCGGGAGCACCACACACTCCACCACCGCCCCACACTCTCCACCTGTTCCTTGCTCACACTCTGCCCCACAGAGGTGGGCCCATTGCCAGGCTGCTGAGAATCCAGGCAGCTCACTTAGCAGGCCCACAAGTTGCCTGAGGGCTTGTTGTTGGGTGGGGCCAGTCCCTAGGGTGGGCTACCTGCCCTGGCTGAGCTGGATTAAATCTGTGCTCTAGTGGGTGGGGCAGAGCCTGGGCTAGCAGTCCCCAGGGAGAATTCCAATGGCGTCAGCCAGTGTCAGTGTCAGCATGCCCACACCAGGCCACTACAATGGCTGCCGCCAATGTCCCAGACCCTGGAGAGGTCTCACCTCTCACCAAGATGCACTCAGAGCCTATCAGGTGAGTCTCTTTTCACCAAAGCACTGTGCACCTTTCCTTCTGGTGATTTTAGGTTGCTTTCTGAAACAGGTGAATTTGTGAATGGGCCCTTTAAGAGCTGGCTTTAATTTCTTTGTGAACCAGCTTTTCTGGGGGTACTCCCCAATGTTTTAGTAGCAGGCAAAGTCAGATATTATGCCACTCATCTCGATTGTGCTGGGTCCAAAACATGCCTATAGCGGGGGCGCTCCCCGGCTCAGGACCCACTCCTCCAGGGAGGGCTGCATACCTCTGGGCTGCTCCCGGGCGGCCGTGAAGCTGGCAGCTTGTGGAGGTGGTGTTTTTTCTCTCCAGAAGGGAATTTCTGCCTCTTCCACCTCAATTAGGATTGTCGTTTGTTGAAGGAGTTCCTCTTATGCAGTTTTCAGTTCTCTCTCAGGGGTAATTTTTCCACCAGTAGTTGTAAATCAGCTGTGTCCGTCAGAGGAGGTGAGTTCAGAGTCTGCCTACGCCGCCACCTTGACCTCTCTCTCTGATATAAATTTTTTTGGTTGCCTTATTGACTTACTTAAGGTTGCAAAACTACCAGAGAAGTAGGCTGCTGGCATTCTTGTTGGCGACCCTGACAGGATTCGGGAAATTAGCGTGTGCTGGAGCCACTTGCACAGGCTCACAAGATGGCTATGCGATCTCTTCCCAATCCTGTATTCCAAGCCTCGCATTAGTAGTTTGAAATTGGCTGTAGTGGGTGTATTTACAACATGGAAATCTGCAAATGCTACGAGTCAGGGCTTTTTTTGGAGAACTGGTTGTTAAACCTTAACCAGCATAACTCTGCTCTGAATTCTATTTATAGTTGCTGCACCAATGACTTCATAACCCAGAAAGGGAGTGCTCACATAGCCAGAAACCCTTCTCACCTCTACTCACAGAAGTCTTCAACCCTTATATCACTTGTTTGGATAATGCTTTCTTTGGATCTTAAGATATGTAACCTCAACTCTAAAGATTTGATGGATTCCTGCATTCTTTCCCTTCCTAGGACCACACAACTCTTACAACCATGGAAATAAAATCTGACTGAGTCCAGACCCTCTTCCTTAGCTTTGTTCAGCTCACTCATGACCTCCAAAGTCATCCTACGTCCCCCCACTTCAACCTCTACCCCAGCGCACATCCTCCTGCAGCATCCAGCCCAGAATCCTCGTGCTATATATAAACTTTCCTCATTTCTTTTTTCTTGTTTAGGGTCCAGATGAAGCCTCCTTTTGCAGACAAGTCCTCTGGACGCACAGCTTGGGGCTCAGGCACCCCTTGCCCCTCCCCCACCTGCAGGTCTCCTCCAGCCGGGGGAGCCACCACAGCCAGTTCCCCTAACACCTGGCACCAGCATGCGGACAAAGAACTCATGCTGTTGTGCTGATCCTGGTGACTCAGCCTGTAAAACTGCAAGCCAAGTTGTTAAACCCAGATTCAGGTAGACAGCCAAACAGGTCTAAGGCTGCCCTGCATCTGGGTTTTGGCAGACAGAGCAGTTTCCCCATCTGTGGGAGCCTTACTGTGGCCTTTCCCTCCAGGAGGCAACGCCGGTATAATTTATTGGGCCATAATTGTTGAAAGGAACAGTCCTTGGGGCCATTCATTCAGGCCAAAAATATTTCTTTATTGAGCATTCTCAGTGTTCTCAGCCTTGTGCTATGTGGAGTGTGTGTGTGTGTGTGTGTGTGTGTGTGTGTGTTGAAGGAAGAGTCACAAAAAAGACCAAGACCCAGTTCCTCTTGTGTAGTTTACCAGTCAAGCAACAATAAAAAGCAAAATCTTGTAAATGCCAAATAAGTAGTAGAAACAGAAAATGCTAAAGAATTTCAAAGGAAGAACTTCACATAGTGACCTTCAATTTCACAAGGGTTTGAAGGATGAATGGGATTTAGTCAGTGAAAAGTAAGGCGAGGGCACCTCACTGAGAGAAGAGCTCATAGGCTGGGTACAGAAGGGCCTATGACACGTCCAGGGAGTGGCAGGTCATAGGTATGGCATTTCTAAGCTGGGGGCTCCTGGGGAGGGTCTCCTGAGAGAAGAGCTGAAGATATGGGGAGAGGCCAAGGGGAGGGGACCTCGAATTATAGGCAAAGGAGTTCGAACTCCATTTTGTAAGAAACAGGAACCTTCATTGAAAGTTTTTAAGGAGAGGAGTGGCATGATCTGGTCTGTGTCACATGATAGCAAAATTGGGATTTCTGCTCCCACCATTGGAGGTATTTTCTCTAAGAGGAGCTTTAGCAATGTGCTGAGGTTACCGGGCTGAGAGGGTCATGAGTGAAGGAAGAAGGTAGGGTGTGTGTGTTTCCAAGAGCATCTTTTCTGTGCTCACGTTGTCCAGTCACCAACTGCAGTAGATGTCAGCAATAATAACGTGATTCATCATCGTAATAATAACCATAAAAGTAATAAGTATAGGTAAAATTTATTGAGCGATCCTACGTGCTAGACCCTGAGCTAAGCACTCTACATGTATAATTTTGTAAAATACTTACATCAACTCTATGATGTAGATACTAGTTTTATCTCCATTTTACAGATGAGAAAACTAAAGCACAGAGAAGTGAAGAGATTTGCCCAAGGGCACACAGACAGGAAGTGGCAGGGGGAAGATGAGGGCCCAGCACTGACTCTAGAGCTTGAGCTCTACCCTTCTACATTGTATACACCCCCTTCTGAGAAGAGGTGCTTCCTCTATGGAGCAGTCCCCAGGGTATCTGGGCAAGATGGCGAATGAGAGGCTGGATGTCAACCCAAGTAAGTGGTTTGGTAGGTGGTTGAAGGACCACATCTCCAGAGGGCGCTGGAGAATGAATTCAGAATGACCTGGAGGGAGGTTTCCAGTGTACGTCACAGGCTCTGACCAGCATCCTTACAGTTCAATTAGTTTAATGATGAATGAATGAGTTAATTAAGTTATTGCTAACTGGTGGCCCATAGAACATCTATTCTACAGACATTTTTGTCCCACATGCTGTTAAAAAAAACATACAGTCAATGTTTTCAAATTTAAAATTCTTAAAATCCAGAATTCCAGATTTTCTTACAGAAGCTGGAGATCTGGCAATAGTGCATTTGCATTCCTGCAGACCAGCAGTCAGCTGGAGCAAGTAGCAGCTGCCACCATGCCAAGGCGCTCTTGCTCCCCTGTTCACAGAGCTCATGTCATTCACACGGTTGTGCACTTACACCCAGCCTCGGTGATCCACTTATGTTATTTCCAGGGCCTCTATAGGTATTTGATTTTGAGGCCCTGTTGACAGGATGTTTCCCCAAATAATCACAGGTGAAATGAAAGTGGGAGGAATAGCAAGAAAATGGATAACAACATCAAGATCCAGAAAGATCTAGTCAACAGATGTGCATCTAGTGAAAGTTTAATAGAGATAAATGTAAGGTCTTGTAATTGTCCGTTAAATCAACTGTACTAGTAGGGACACAGGGATATGGCTTAACAGTAATAAACTGAAAAAACAAAAAACCCCACAAGTTTTAGTTGATAAAAACTTCAATATGAATCCACAGTATGATGTGTGTCAAAAAAAGCTGTGACTTAGGCTACATTAATAGAAGTATATAGCGAATGTTTGGCTTCCTTGTAACAGGGATTAGAGGTGTACTGCATAGCCTCCCAGGAAGAGTATGAATTAATTTCACAGGGTAGAGACTAAGGGAGGACAGATGTGGGCTGCCCAGAGCTGTCCCAAGACAGAAGAGCTGCTCAGCAGGTGGTTCATTCCCTGGAAACAGGTGTGTTCAAGAATGAACAGGATGACCACTTGGCAAAAAGATGGAGTAGTGAGGGAATCATCAGAGGATGATTGGTCTCAGAGAACTTCAAGTCTATTTTGACCCTCACATTCCGTGATTCCAGGTATTAGAAGTCTCTTTGGAGAAAGGGATATGAGTATTAACCACTTTGTGCTGTTTCACATTTGAGAGCTACACATATGGCACTAGTTTAGAAGAAAGCACTGGTTAACTGTGAAAGCATATGGCAATATCTGATAGCTAAGGACTCCCTGACTTAGTCTCATCATCTGAGGGTCCACTGTGGCACTTCAGACATGGGTTGGGCTGAAGATGGCATTTTGCTCCACATCCTAGTTTTGTGGCGTGGCCAAACTTGCAATGGAGACATGGTGTACATTTAGGAGAAACATAGGCTTTGAGGAATTAAGTGACAGCCACTATATACTAACAACTTGCCAGATATTGGGAGTCCTTGTGCAGTCTCAAACCAAATCTGGAAGTCTGCTCCCTGACAACACTTTGTAACCAAGGGGTTACAGTGGGTTAGCAATGGGTTTGTGGTATCCAATGCACATAATCACAGCACACATGAGGTGATGCTCTGTAGTGGGAAAGAACACAGGCTCTGGAGTCAGACAGCCTGGGATCAAATCCTGATCCAGGTTACTCATGTGTAAAATGAGGATAATCACACCTACACACAAGATAATACATAAGGTGTTTGTAACTTGGTAAATGATCAACAGAAAATAACCTAAGACTTAGTTTTCTTTATAAGTATTTTAAGACCAGACTTACTTTTTTTTGTTTTCATCCTATTGTGGCTTTGCCTATGAGGCTGCTTGCATTTCATGCTTCTGCTCTTTAAAAAACATGTGTTGAGGAGACTGGATGGAGGAATTAGAAGTTATGAGCTCCAATTACAGGCAGGATCAACCCACCGTTCACATGAAGAGATCATCACCAGCAATTTTGTGTGTGTGTGAGGAAGATTAGCCCTGAGCTAACATCTGTTGCTAATCCTCCTCTTTTTGCTGAGGAAGATTGGCTCTGGGCTAACATCCGTGCCCATCTTCCTCTACTTTATATGGGACGCTGCCACAGCATGGCTTGTTGAGTGGTGCGTCAGTCCACACCCAAGATGCTGAAACTGTGAACCCTGGGCCACCGAAGTGGAGCACGCGAATTTAACGGCTATGCCATCAGGCCAGCCTCCACCGCCAGCAATTTTAATAGAATATTCTTTATTTTGTATTTGTTCGATGCTTCCTTTGTTTAAATTTTATTTATTTATTTATTTATTTTATTTTATTTTTTGCCCCCAAAGCCCCAGTAGATAGTTGTATGTCACAGCTGCACACCCTTCTAGTTGCTGTATGTGGGACTCGGCCCCAGGATGGACAGAGAAGTGGTGCCTCAATGCGCACCCGGGATCCGAACCCGGGCTGCCAGCATCGCAGCGCGCGCACTTAACCACCAAGCCACAGGGCCGGCCCCACCGCCAGCAATTTTAATAGGAAGTGCCTTATTCCATCTAACTCAGTATGTCCTGTAAGAGTCTCCCCAGGAGGAGTTTCTGTCACCAGCTCCTCGAAGTGCCACCTGTGTGTCCCTAAACATACCAGGCACATCCCCAACCAGGGCTTTTTTGCTTGCTGTTTCTTCTGCCTGAAACTTTTGCCTCGGATTGTCCATGAGTCAGTCTCTTTCTTCATTCACATATTGACTCGTCAGAGGAAATTTCCCTGAGCAGTCCAACTAGAACAGCATCTTTCCCCTTGTCCTGATTTTTCTCCTTTGCCCTGAACACCACGTGACATATGATGTAATTATTTATTATCTTTATTGCCCCATTGAATGTGTTTTCCTTGAGAGTGGGGACTTGGTTTTAAACAGAGCTCTTTTACCAGGGCCTGTAACCTGCTGGCAGACGTTAGGTCTCAATGAACATTTTTGGATTGTGTGGTTTACAGTGGCTTTCTGGATGGCTTTATCACTTTCCAGAAAAACTATACCCTAAACCATCCTGAGTTCACTCTGAGTAACGGGTCTGCAGCCAAACGGCAATTTCTAGAAAGAGAATGCTACCCTCTCAGCACTGGGTTGGGCCTGTTTTGTGGCTGACTCGACCTTTGCTTCCCTGCTGCTGATAAGGTTAACCAGTAACAGCAAGAGACTGAGAGCAGGCACACGGGCTCCTAGAAGAATGAGACATTTACTCACATAAAGGAAAAGCAAGACAAAGTGCTCTATTTCTACCGAGCTGCGGCACAGAATAATCCCTGGAAATGGATAGCACTTCCCAGTCCTGTCTTTCAGTGGTCCAATTGTCTGGCACCACAGAGCTGGTAAAGCTGTTTATAGATGGGCTTTCGCACTCAAGCAAGGAAAGAGTCTCCTTCTGATGGTGCAGCTGAAGGTAAACCTTTAATATGTCTCATCTATACACAACCATTGCATTTTATTCACACAGAAGATCACGTTTACTCCTTTGGCCCTTAAAAGGCTGATCCTGTTGAAGCAATTATTCACCAGCAGTTCACGTGCTGTCTAAACCTGTATTTCAAAGCTGTGTTTGACATTGGAAATAAACTCGATCGGCTTGGAGGAGTTTTTCCTGTTGGCATTTGGCCTTGCTGGGCACAGGTAGCTTTTGAGCTGACAATTTAAACAATATCTTCTTTTTTTTTTTTTTTTTTTTTAATTTTTTATTTATTTATTTTTCCCCTAAAGCCCCAAGCGATAGTTGTAAGTCATAGTTGCACGCACATTCTTCTAGTTGCTGTATGTGGGACGCGGCCTCAGCATGGCCGGAGAAGCAGTGCGTCTGTGCGCGTCCGGGATCCGGACCCGGGCAGCCTGCATCGGAGTGCACGCACTTAACCGCTAAGCCACGGGGCCGGCCTAAACAATATCTTCTGATGGAAAGTGGTCAAATGGATATGGCTGTGGGTCTTAAAGGAGGAAATATTTTTGGATTACTATCGATATAATTATGTTTTGCATGACAATGTTAAAAAAATCTATCTGATAAAAGTAAACAACTCACAGGCTAGGGGAGTGAGGGCTGAAAAACAACACTTAAACTTTAGTAAGATAATTAACTCAGCAATTAGCTATATTTTGTATTCTGCATTTGTCCTTCATAACATGCAGCATGTGCAAGTGTTTGTCCTCGTCACCAGACCTTGCTGTAAGGTAACTCTGGCCACAGAGAATGGACAGAGGCTCCTGCCTTGAAACTCCTTTCCTTCAGGATAGGGGGGTGAAAATGTGGTGGATGTATGTGTTGATGACTCCTAGTATATTCATTTCCCATTGACTGAACTATAAAAATGGCTGAGGTCCAGATAGGAGAGAGGCAGAGACCATGGCCTTTTATTAAGGACCTTTAAGCGTGTTATAAACCAACTCGAGAACAAGGACACCCATACCCATTTCCGTCTTTGTGCTACCCACCCTGTCTCACTCAATAAGATGGTGGGTCCTTAAATGGTAGGGTCTATGAATCATCCCCCTTGGCCTAGAGAGTGCCTCGCAGAGGGTGCTCAGTAATGATTGTTGAATAGAATTGAATGATCACAAAACAGAATTTTAGAAACGGAGGGACTTCAGAGAGCATCCAGGCCAAGAACCTGATTTCACAGAGAAGGGCCTGCAGAGGTATGGTGATTTGCCTAAGATCTCATAAGGCTGGCAGTCACCAACCACCAGGGCTTTTGCTTCCTTGCAAGACCTTTTTCCACTAGAAAAACAGAAGTTTCAGAACTGGAAGTGGCCTTGGCATTCGTGAAACATCTTTCAGTTGTGTGTGTCTGTGTTTGTGGGTCATGACTAATTTCTTTCTACTTGCAGTACAAAAAATCATCCCTCTAAGGCTCTCATTTTATAGATGAGGAGGTTGAGGTCCAGAGTCACAACTCAGTTTCCCGGGGGTTACCTGGTTGGCTGTGTGGCAGGCAGAGCCAGGACTTCCTCATTCTCTGGGAGCTAAGCCTGGGGTTTTCCTGGGCAACCGAGTGCCAGGCCCTCGAGAACCGATCAAAGCGCCCACAGGGAGGTGAGACTACGTCACCCAACCACAATAAAACACTCCCTGAGGGCAAAGACTTTAGGCCTGTGGCAGTGCTTAGCACATACTAGGTGCTCAGAAAGTATTTGTTGAATGAATGAAGTACTAAAGGTATTTTGAAGTGGACCATGTAGAGAATGGCTATAAAGTTACAGCATAAAAAACAACACGCACTTTAACAGAGCATTACACTGAAGTGAGCCTTATCTTTCAAAGAATTCACCCTTCGAGGTGAATGCTACTGTTCAAAGCAGTTTTAAAAGCTCTCTTTTGGAACTTCTTCCTGAGTTTTTTAGTTAAGTCCTATGAAATCAAGGTTTCCTTATGTTATAGTCACATCTTTTCTTGACCTAAACAGACTTTTCTCAGTCAAATCCCCCATCGTATTCATCATATTTTATTTATTCAAAGATGTTGATTAAATGTCTTTCATATGCCAGCGTTACTGACTTCAAGATTTAGAATCCAATCATACTACATATAAGAGCAGTGAATATTCATTGAATGTCAGGCAGTGTGTTTATAAGCATTTCACAGAAAATTATTTTTTAATCCCTACAACAACTTTAAAAGGTAAGTATGGAAACTGAGGCTTAGAGAGGTTAAACAGATTGCCCCATGGCAGAAAACTGGGAAGAGACGAGTTGGAATCCGGGTCTGACTCCAGAGCCCAGTGGTTGAACATTCTGATATTTACCAAGTCAGAACACACTCTTCAACATGATTTTTTAAGAGCTCTGTAGTATTCAATCATATATGTGGACCATAATTTACCAAAGCAGCCTTCCGTTGCAGAATATTTCAGTTCTTTCTTTTTTTTTTTTTTAATTTTTTGTTGATTGCAGTAACATTGGTTTATAACATTGTAAAAATTTCAGGTGTACATCATTATACTTCTATTTCTGCATAGATTACATCATGTTCACCACCCAAATACTAATTACAACCCATCACCACACACATGTACTGAATTATCCCTTTCACCCTCCACTCTCCACCCTCCCCCCTTCCCCTCTGGTAACCACCAATCCAATCTCTGTCCCTATGTGTTTGTTTATTGTTGTTATTATCTACTACTTAATGAAGGAAATCATACGGTATTTGACCTTCTCCCTCTGACTTATTTCATCTTGCATAATACCCTCAATGTCCATCCATGTTGTCACAAATGGCTGGATTTCACCGTTTCTTATGGCTGAGTAGTATTCCATTGTGTATATATACCACAGCTTCTTTATCCATTCGTCCCTTGATGGGCACTTAGGTTGCTTCCAAGTCTTGGCTATTGTGAATAAGGCTGCAATGAACACAGGGGTGCATGTACCTTTACAAATTGGTGTTTTCAAGTTCTTTGGATAAATACCCAGCAGTGAAATAGCTGGATCATATGGTAGTTCTATCCTTGATTTTTTGAGGAATCTCCATACTGTTTTCCATAGTGGCTGCACCAGTTTGCACTCCCACCAGCAGTGTATGAGAGTTCCCTTCTCTCCACATCCTCTCCAACACATGTTGTTTCCTGTCTTGTTAATTATAGCCATTCTGACGGGTGTGAGGTGATATCTCATTGTAGTTTTGATTTGCATTTCCCTGATAGTTAGTGATTTTGAACATCTTTTCATGTGCCTGTTGGCCATCTGTATATCTTCTTTGGAGAAATGTCTGTTCAGGTCTTTTGCCCATTTTTTAATTGGGTTGGTAGTTGTTTTGTTGTTGAGATGCATGAGTTCTTTATATATTTTGGAGATTAAGCCCTTATCAGATGTATGGTTTGCAAATATCTTCTCCCAATTGTTAGGTTGTCTTTTCGTTTTGTTGATAGTTTCCTTTGCTGTGCAGAAGCTTTTTAGTTTGACGTAGTCCCATTTGTTTATTTTTTCTATTGTTTCTCTTGCCCAGTCAGACATGGTGTTTGAAAAGATGTTGCTAAGACCGATGTCGAAGAGCGTACTGCCTATGTTTTCTTCTAGAAGTTTCACAGTTTCAGGTCTTACATTCAAGTCTTTAATTCATTTGGAGTTAATTTTTGTGTATAGTGTAAGGTAAGGGTCTACTTTCATTTTTTTGCACGTGGCTATCCAGTTTTCCCAACACCATTTGTTGAAGAGACTTTCTTTTCCCCATTGTATGTTCTTGGCTCCTTTGTCAAAGATTAGCTGTCTATAGATGTGTGGGTTTATTTCTGGGCTTTCGATTCTATTCCATTGATCTGTGTGTCTGTTTTTGTGCCAGTACCATGCTGTTCTGGTTACTATAGCTTTGTAGTATATTTTGAAATCAGGGAGTGTGATACCTCCAGCTTTGTTCTTTTTTCTCAGGATTCCTTTAGGTATTCGGGGTCTTTTGTTGTTCCATATAAATTTTAGGATTCTTTGTTCTACTTCTGCTTTGTATGTTCTTCTCTTTCCAGTTCCTTTAGGTGCAATGTTAGATTGTTTATTTGAGATTTTTCTTGTTTGTTGAGATAGGCCTGTATCGCTATAAACTTCCCTCTTAGAACCGCTTTTGCTGTATCCCATAAATTCTGGCATGTCGTATTTTCATTTTCATTTGTCTCCAGGTATTTTTTGATTTCTTCTTTGATTTCTTTGTTGACCCAGTTGTTGTTCAGTAGCATTTTGTTTAATCTCCACGTATTTGTGGCTTTTCTGATTTTCTTCCTATAGTTGATTTCTAGTTTCATACTGTTGTGGTCAGAAAAGATGCTTGGTATTATTTCAATCTTCTTAAATTTATGGAGACTTGTTTTGTGGCCTAATATGTGATCAATCCTGGAGAATGTTCCATGTGCATTTGAAAAGAACATGTATTCTTCGGTTTTTGGATGGAATGCTCTGTATATATCTACTAGGTCCATCTGTTCTAGTGTGTCATTTAAGGCCAATGTTTCCTTATTGATCTTCTGTTTGGATGATCTATCCATTGGTGTAAGTGGAGTGTTCAAGTCCCCTACTATTATTGTGTTACTATTTCTGTTTTTATGTCTGTTAAGAATTGCTTTATATATTTAGGTGCACCTACATTGGGTGCATAGATATTTACAAGTGTTATATCCTCTTGTTGGATTGTTCCCTTGATCATTATGTAATGCCCTTCTTTGTCTCTTTTTACAGTTTTTGTTTTAAAGTCTATTTTATCTGATATGAGTATTGCTACCCCAGCTTTCTTTTCATTGCTATTTGTGTGGAGTATTTTTTTCCATCCCTTCACTTTCAGTTTGTGAGTGTCTTTAGGTGTGATGTGTGTCTCTTGTATGCAGCATATATATGGGTCCTGTTTTTTCGTCCAGTCAGCCACCCTATGCTTTTTAATTGGAGCATTTAGTCCATTGACATTTAAAGTAGCTATTGATAAGTATGTACTTACTGCCATTTTTTAACTTTTTTTTTTTCCTCAGTGTTTTAGTAGTCCTTCTCTGTTCCTTTCTTCTTCTATACAGAATTGATGGTCACTTTAGTTTGACCTCTGTCTGAAAGCTGTACTCTTTAACTCCCCTCCTCCCTCCTTTTATGTTTTTGATATCATATCTAACCTCTTTTTGTGCATTTGTATCCATTACATACTTATCATGGAAATAGATAATTTTTCCTATTTGTAGTCTTCTCTTTTCCCCTTAAATCAGTCCCTTTAACATTTCTTGTAGCACTGGTTTCTTGTTAAACTCCTTTAAATTTTGCTTGTCTGGGAAAATTTTGATCTCTCCTTCCATTTTGAATGATAACCTTGCTGGGTAGAGTATTCTTGGCTGTAAGTTTTTTCCTTTTAGCACTTTAAATATATCGTGCCATTCTCTTCTAGCCTGTAAGGTTTCTGCTGAGAAGTCAGCTGATAGCCTTATGGGGTTTCCTTTGTATGTAACTTGACATTCTCTTGCGGCTTTTAGGATTCTCTCTTTATCTTTAATTCTGGACATTTTGATTATGATGTGTCTTGGTGTGGGCCTCTTTGGGTTTATCTTGTTTGGGGCTCTCTGTGCTTCCTGTACCTGGATGTCTGTTTCCTTCCTTAGGTTAGGGAAGTTTTCATCTATTATTTCTTGAAATAGATTCTCTGCCCCCTTGTCTCGCTCTACTCCTTCCGGGACACCTATAACACAGATGTTAGTGCGCTTGATGTTGTCCCAGAGGTCCCTTAGACTGTCCTCACTCTTTTTAATTCTTTTCTCTTTTACCTGTTCAGCTTGGGTAATTTCTTCTAGTCTTTCATCCAGCTCACAGATCCGTTCTTCTGTATCCTCTACTCTGCTTTTGAGTCCCTCTAATGAATTTTTCATTTCCAGTATTGTATTCTTCATTTCTGATGGGTTCTTTTTTATATCTTCCATTTCTTTGTTGACATTCTCACTGAGTTCATCTATTCTTCTCCCAAGATCAGTGAGCATCCTTAACACTCTTAGTTTGAACTCTCTGTCGGGTAGGTTGCTCATTTCTTTCACTTAGTTCCTTTTCTGGGGTTTTGTCCTGTTCCCTTACTTGGAATGTATTCTTTTGCCTCCTCATTTTGCCTCTTTCCCTGTGCTTGTGTCTACGTATTAGGTAGGTCAGCTACGTCTCCTGCTCTTGGATAGGTGACCTTATGTAAGTGATGCCTTAGGAGGCTTCCAGTGTGCTTCCCTCAGTTCTCAATGTTCCAGGGTGACCCCTATGTGGGCTACGTGTGTCCTTCTGTTGTGGCCTGTTTGCTCTCCCTGTAGGCACCCAGGGAGGCCGAGTTATGCTCCTGGCCAGCTGTTGTAATGCTCAGCTGTTTGTAGTTGTTGTGGGCCCTTCAGTCTTTTATCAGGTGTGGGGAGCCCCAGCACAGTTGGCTGCAAGTTGTAACACCACATTTGCGTTGCAGTATTTCTTTTACGTGAGTAGGCCCCCAGCATGGCAGGTTGTTAGGCTCAGGGCCTTACAATTGATGTGAGCCTCTAGCCTATTAGGTCTCTTGTCAGCTCTCTGAGGATTGCAGCTGGGTGGGGCTGGCCTCAGGCACGGGAGCACCCAATTGTTTCAGGCTTTGGAAGGTGGGGCAAACCCCCTATGTGGCTCTTTGAGAAGCACAAGTCTTCTGCAGCTGACAAGCCCTGCCGCCCACAGGTCCACACACACAGTCACCACAGTCCTGCCCCGTGTGTGCTCCCCTACCTCCCCAAGCGGACCCAGTCTCTCCACGGCAGGAGCCCCACACACTCCGCCACCACCCCACACTCTCCACCCGCTCCTTGTGCACACCCTGCCCCGCTAAAGTCGGCTCAGTTGCCAGGCTGCAGAAAAGCCAGTCACCAATCTATGCAGGCCCACAAGTTGCCTGAGGGCTTGTTGTTGGGTGGGGCCAGTCTCTAGGGTGGGCTGCCTGCCCTGGCTGAGCTGGATTAAATCGGTACTCTAGCGGGTGGGGCAGACCCTGGGCTAGCAGGCCCCAGGGAGAACTCCAATGGCGTCTGTGTCAGCACGCCCACACCAGGCCTCAACAATGGCTGCCGCCAATGTCCCAGTCCCTGGAGTGTTCTCACCCCTCACCGAGATGCACTCAGGGCCTATTAGGTGAGTCTCTTTTCACCAAAGCACTGTGCACATTTCTTTCTGGTGATTTTAGGATGCTTTCTCAAACGGGTGAGTTTGCGTGCGGGCCCTTTAAGAGCCGGTTTTAGTTTCTTTGTGAACCGGGTTTTCTGGGCGTACTCCCCAATGTTTTAGCAGCAGGCAAAGTCAGATATTATGCCGCTGGTCTCGATTGTGCTGGGTCCACAAAATGCCCACAGCGGGGGTGCTCCCCGGCTCAGGGCCCCGCGCCTCCAGGGAGGCTGCGTACCTGTGCGCTGCTCCTGGCGGCCGTGAAGCTGGTGGCTTGTGAAGGCGGCGTTTTTCCTCTCCAGAAGGGTGTCTCTGCCTCTTCCACCTCAGTTAGGATTGTCCGTTGTTGCAGAAGTTCCTCTTATCCAGTTTTCAGTTCTGTCTCAGGTGTAATTTTTCCACGAGTAGTTGTAAATTGGCTGTGTCTGTGGGAGGAGGTGAGTTCAGAGTCTGCCTACGCTGCCATCTTGACTCTCTCCTCAGTTATTTTTATTAAAAATATTTTAAAGAATTCTGTGATGAAGATCCTTGGCCATAAATCTTTACATATGTTGCTTGACCTTTTCTTCAGAAAAAAATTCTAGATGCAGCATTTCCAGGTCATATTTTTAAGGTTTTTAACCACCTTCTATAGTATATGAAGCCTTGCTTCCAGTACTTAGATTATCATTATTTAAATCATTGCCAATTTGAGAGGTATAAAAAGATATCTTATTTGGATTTGCATTTCTGTGTTCATTAGTGAGAATAAACATTTTTTTTTTCACTTGTATTCTTCCTTTGTGAATTGCTTTTTGTTTGTTTTGTCTAATAGGATACGTGTCTTTTTCCTTCTGCTTTGCAAGAGTCTTTTTTAAGTTAAGGATATTAAGCTTTGTCTATCTTTCATACTGCCACATTTTATCCTTGTTTGTCGTTTGCCTTTTCATTTTTTAAAGTCAAATATAAGTTTTAAATTTTTATGTAGGACTATGCATCTTTTATGATTTTTGCTTTGGGCATTATGCTTTGAAAAACCTTTATGACTCAAGATTACATAAACACTTTCCATATTCTCTAGTTATTTAAGGTATTTTTAAAAAATAACACCTATTTGGAACTTTACCTTGATGATTGGCATGCAGTGCGAACTCTAGTTTAATTTTCCCAAACAGAAACCAACTATCCCAGCACTACTTGCTTGAATAATACTTTCTCCCTCTGATTTTTTTATTGAGAAATAATTGACATATAACATTATATTAGTTTCAGATGTACAACATAATGATTCGATATTTGTATATATTGCAAAATGATGACCACAATAAGTCTAGTTAGCATCTGTCACCATATTTACAAATTTTTTTTCTTTTGATGAGAACTTTTAAGATCTCTCTTAGAAACCTTCAAATATGCAATAGAGTGTTATTAACTATAGTCACCATGCTGTACATTACATCCCCATGACTTGTTTTATAACTGGAAGGTTTTTTTTGTTTTTTGTGAGGAAGATCGGCCCTGAGCTAACATCTGCCAATCCTCCTCTTTTTGCTGAGGAAGACTGGCCCTGGGCTAACATCCATGCCCATCTTCCTCCACTTTATATGGGACACCACCACAGCATGCATTACCAAGCGGTGCGTAGGTGCGTGCCTGGGATCCGAACCGGTGAACCCCAGGCGCTGCAGTGGAGCGTGTGCACTTAACCGCTTGCGCCACCAGGCAGGCCCCTATAACTGGAAGTTTGTACCTTTTGACCCCCTTCACCAATTTCACCCATCCACCTACCTCTGATTTTAAATGCTACTTTTATCCTATACTAAATATTTGTATATACTTGGGTCTGTTTCAAGGTTTTAACTTTTATTTTACTGATCTGTCTATTCTATGCCAAATCTTGCTGTTTTAATTACTCAGCTTTATAAGAGGTTTTAATACTTAATTATGCAAATATCCCTTCATATTTCTTTTTTTTCCCCAAAAGTTCATTGACTCACCTCTCCCAAAATCTCTTTTTGATTTTAATGGGACCTGCACTACATTTATAAATTAGTTTGAGAAGAACTGACATCTTTATAATATTGCATTTTCTTATCCAGGGATCTGACATGTCTCTCGTGTAGTTATCTTTGTTTTGCTGAGGAAAATTTGCCCTGAGCTAACATCTGTGCCAGTCTTCCTCTATTTTGTATGTGAGTCGCTGCCTCAGCACGGCTGCTGACGAGTGGTGTATGTCCGCACCTGGGAACCAAACCTGGGCCGCTGAAGTGGAGCATGCTGAACTTAACCAGGCCACAGGGCTGGCCCCTATCTATTTTTTTTTTTTAAACACAACATGTTTTATTTTTTGTTTTCAGGAACATTTCAGAAATATTTTATTTTTCCAGCTTTATTGAGGTAGAATTGACTATTAAAAATTGTATTTTTAATTGTATTTAAGATGTACAACTTAATGATTTGACACATGTATTCATGTGAAATAATCGCCACAATCAAGATAATTAACATATCCATCACTTCACATAATCTTTTTCTTTCTTTTCTTTTTATTGTTGTGAGAACACTAAGATCTACCCACTTAGCAAATTTCAAGTATACAATACAGTACTGTTACCTATAATTGCATTGTTGTACATGTATTTATCTTTTTTTATGTACCTTGGTAAAATTTTGCTCTTTCCTTTAAGTAGATCTTATATACATTTTGCTAAGTTTATTCTTGAGTGATATGTATACATGTACACACACATACACACACACATAAACACACACAAATACACACATACACATTTTTGTATATTTATATAAAATTGCTACTTGAATGAGATCTTTTTTTCTCATTTTATTTTCAAACAGATTATTGATAGTGAATATTTATTTAGTCATTCAACAAATACTTATTGTCTACTGTATGCGGGGCACTATGCTAGACACCAGAACTATGCTATTGTACAAAACAGACACAATATCTATATAGTATTAATAAATTCTAAAATATTGATCATCCTTGCATTTCTGGGCCAAGCCTTGCTTGGTAATGGAATATTATTATTTTAATATATTGTACTGATGAATTAGATTTGGTAATATTCCATGTAGTATGTATATCTATAAATTCAATATAAATACCTTAAGTGAGATTACTCTGGTCTGGCCTGTGTTGTGTGTGCGTATGTCAGCTTTGTAAAGTAAATTGGAAACCTTGCCATTATTTCTATAGTTTATATAGCATTGGAAGTAAGTGTTTCATCCTTATTCCTTGACAATCACATTAAATCACAAAGTTCAAACTAGAAGGCTAGAGTTGAGAAAAAGCCCCAGGTTTTTTGAATCTCAGACTTTTGAAAGAATTTATGGAAATGCGACAGAATGGAGATTTATACAACAACAAGCCAGATGACAAGAAATGTATTTCTTGTTTTGGTCCTGTTCCCTCAGAGGGGAACAGCAGCCTTTTATGTTCACTCCTTGAAAGGACCAGCTTTTTTTCTAGGGAGGACAGCAAGTAAGCCCCCATCCTAGAGCTGTTCAATGCTCTAGGCCAGCACAAGACTGGATTGATGCTTTGAGGTAGAGGGGACAGATTGGCTGTGTATGAGATGAGTAGAAAACCAGTGAGGGCAAGCTGAGAGCAACAAGCAGCACAATTGCTATTTCTTTCTCATAGAACCTCCCCCATCAGACACAAATAGGAGTCCAATATCTCCCACATCCGTGTCTTTCTGAATTTGTACCATTGCAGCTAAATCTATCAGGCCTATTCCATGCAGGTTGCGGAGTCCAATGTCAGGGCCAACCTTTGAGCCCAAAGCCCTGATTCTGTGTCCTTCTGTGATGTAATATAATCCCTCTCATTTTTATTCATATCCCTCAATGTGTCTTCCAATTTTTAAATTTAAGCACCATCCCCCTTACCTTCCCTAAGAACCTTTTAAGCACATGAGGCTCTTAAATCTCGTTCCAATAGCTCTTGTATTAGTTTTCTATTGCCATGTAACAGATGGTCACAAATTAAGAAGATTAAAACAACACCCGTTTATTAGCCCAGAGTTTTGTAGTCAGAAGTCTGTGGGATTTGGCAAGGTACTCTCTTTCAGATCGCAAAATGCCGAAATCAAGGTGTCAGCAGGGCTTTGTGCCCTACTGGAGTCTCTGGGGAAGAATCCGCCGACAAGCTCACTCGGTTGTTGGTCAAATTCGGTTCCTTCTGGTTGTAGGGCTGAGGTTTCATTTCCTTTCCAGCTGGAGTCCCTCCCAGCTCCTTAAGGTTTCCCGTACTCCTTAACGAATTGCTTCTACATGTTCAAAGCCAGCAAAGGTGCAATGTGTCCTTCTCTTGCTTCAGATCTGACTTCTCCTTCTGCCTCATCTCTGCTGCCTCCTGCCAGAGAAAGTTCTCTGCTTTTAAAGGCTCATGTGATTAGACTGGGCTCACCTAGATCATCCAGAATAATCTCCTTATTTTAAAGTCTGTAACCTTAATTACATCTGCAATGTCTCGTTAACCATGTTACATAATATGCTTACAGGTTTGAGGGATTAGGGCATGGACATCTTCATGGGACCATTACGTTTATCAAAGCTTTTATCTCTTTATTTTCTATGCAGAATATTTTAGGATCATCTTTTCCTTTGAAAAAGAGTGGAAGACAGTTTCATGCTTTTGGAAAAGATAAACTACCAGTCAGTATCATGCCCCAGACTCACACAGATATCATGCTTTCAGCTTATGACCATAAATTTCTTTGATTCTGGCAACAAACTCAGTAAAATTCATTTGGTGTATTTAAGATTTGAGACAGCCAAGTATTGACACACCATTAGGTGGCACTTGATTAGAAAGCTTGCTTCTGTCTGAACCTTCCCCAGGCAGCAATCTGACAAGATGGAAAAGAAACTCTTATGTAAATGGGGCAGCGTGGGGGATGGCATCCTTAGTGACTGCAAGAAAAATCCTTAAAGGCAAAAAGTATCCAACGCTCGAAAGTAATCTGTACATTCAAGCTAACCTGAGAGAATTTAATTATTACTTGGCAAATGTAAATAGAGTATTTAAAATCTTTTATACATGATAGTTTTTAAAAATCCTGGGGTCACAAAATTACCTCTAATATATTTTTATTGGCTGTAACATTTGTCCTATGTTAACAATGAACAAATATTCCTGGAGCACTTATTCTGTGCGGGGCAGGCATATAACGAGCACCACTATGTCCTCTGCTTCCCTCTCGCCCATATTTTGCACTAAGCTGTGTTCCTCTGAAATAGCACTGTGCAACAGAAATATAATATCAGCCACATATGTAATTTTTAACAGCTTTTTTGAGATATAATTTACATAATTTATAATTTATAATTACCATAAAGTTCACCTGTTTAAAGCGTATGATTCAATAGTTTTTAGTATATTTACAGAATTGTGCAACCATCACCATAATCTAGTTTTAGAACTTTTTCATCATCCCCAAAAGAAAGCTTGTACCCTTTAGTAGTTACTTCCCCTCCTCTCTACCCCCAGGCCTAGGCAACCACTAATCCACTCTCTGTCTCTACAGATTTTCCTATTCTGGACTTTCTATATAAATGGGATCATACAATATGTAGTGTTCTGTGATAGCTCTTTCATTTATCATAACATTTTTCAGGTTCATTCATGTTGTAGCATGCATCAATACTTAATTCATCTTTATGGCTGAATAATATTCCATTGTATAGATATAGCATATTTGTTTATCCATTTACTAATTGATGGACATTTGAGCTGCTTCTGATTTTTGGCTATTATGAATAATGCTGCTACAGAGATTCATTCACAAGTTTCTTTGTGTAGACATATATTTTCATTTCCCTTGGGTAGCTATATAAGGTGGAATTGCTGGGTTAGATGGTAACTCCATGTTTAGCTTTTTGAGGAACTGCCCAACTGTTTGCCAAATAGCTGTATCATTTTACATTACCAACACATTTATAATTTAAAAAATAGCTTTATTGAGGTATAATTGACATACAATGAAATGTACATATATAAAGTATATGACTTGGCAAGCTTTGATGTATGTATACACCTGTGAAACCATCACCACAACCAAGAGAATGAACATATGCATCACTCCAAAATTTCCCTTGTGCCTCTTTGAAATCCATTCTTCCCACCTTTCCCTACTCCATCACCCCATTATTCCCAAGTGATCACTGATCTGCTTTCTGTCACTATGGTTGAGTTTGCAATTTCTAGAATTTAATATAAATGAAATCATACAGTATGTACTCCTTTTTTTCTGGCTTTCTTCATTGAATATAATTATTTTAAAATTTATCATGTTGTTGAATATATCAGTAATCCATTCTTTTTATTGATGAGTATTATTCTGTTGTATGTATATACCTCAATTTGTTTACCCGTTCATCCCTTGATGGACATTTGGGTTTTTTCCGGTTTAGGGCTATTACAAATAAAGCTGCTATGAACATTCATGTACAGGTCTTTGTATGGACATATGCTTTCATTTTTCTTGGATAAATACCTGAGTGGAATGTTTGGATTACGTGGTAGGTATATATTTATCATTTTAAGAAACTTCCAAACTGTTTTCCAAAGTGGTTGTACTATTTTATATTCTGACCAGCAGTGGATGAGAGTTCCAGTTCCTCCACATCCTCACCAACACTTGATATGGTCAGTTTTTTTTTTTTGAGGAAGATCAGCCCTGAGCTAACATCCATGCCCATCTTCCTCCACTTTATGCGGGACGCCGCCACAGCATGGCCTGACAAGTGGTGCATCAGTGTGCACCTGGGATCCGAACCCAGGCCGCCAGCAGCGGAGCACGCGCACTTAACCGCTACGCCACAGGGCTGGGCCCTGGTCAGTTTTTTAAATTCTATTGATTCTAATAGTTGTGAAGAGGTACTTTTTTGTGGTTTTAAAGTGCATTTTCTTTTTTTTTTTTTTTGGTTAGGAAGATTGTCCCTGAGCTAACATCTGTTGCCTATCTTCCTCTTTTTGCCTGAGGATGATTGTCACTGAGTTAACATCTGTGCCAATCTTCCTCTATTTGGTATATGGGACACCACCACAGCATGGCTTGATGAGTGGTGTGTAGGTCCACACCCAGGATCCGAAACTGAGAACCCTGGGCCACCAAAGCAGAGCATGCGAACTTAACTGCTGCACCACCCGGCCGGCCTTAATGTGCATTTTCTTAATGATCAATGATGCTGAGCGTTTTTTCAAATGCTTATTTGGCAAAGTATGTGTTCAAATCTTTGTCTGTTTACAATGTTATAAGCCAATATGACCTGAATAAAAAAAACTCTTGATCTGTAAAACTGGGGATTTTTTAAATTGAGTTTTGAGAGTTTGTTATATATTCTTGCTACACGTCCTTTATCAGATATGTGTTTTGCAAATATATTTTCCCATTCTAGGGCTTATTTTTTCACTCTCTTGATAGTACCTTTTGAAGAGTAGAGATTTTTAATTTTAATGAAGTACAAATTATCAGTTTTTGGGATTGTGCTTTTGGTATCATATTTAAAGATTTTTGCCTAATCAATCACAAAGATTTTCGCCTATTTTTTATTTGTAGAAGTTTTATAGTTTTGGGCTTTATATGTAGGTCTATGGTTCATTTTGAGATAATTTTTGTGTACGAGATATACAAGATATAAATTATAATATATGAATTGAAGGGTTTTTGTTTTGTTTTGTGTTTTTTTGGCTTAAAAATATCCACTTGTTTCAGTACCATTTGTTGATAAAACTATCCCTTCTTCACCAAATTGCTTTTGGACTTTTAACAAAAGTCAGTTGCCACAGAATTAAAATTTCAGAAATAAACCCATACATTTATGGTCAATTGTTGTTTTCTTCAGTTATTTTATTGAGGTCATAATCATTTATAACATTGTGTAATTTCAAGCGTACATTATTATTTACCAGTTTCTGTATAGACTGTATCGTGCTTACCACCAATAGTCTAATTTTTAGCTGTCGCCATATATATGTGCCCCTTTACCCCTTTCTCCCACCTCCCCACCCCCTTCCCCTCTGCTAACCACTAATCTGTTCTCTTTATCCACGTGTTTGTTTACCTTCCACATATGAGTGAGATCATGCGGTGTTTGTCTTTCTCTGTCTGGCTTATTTCACTTAACATAATACCTTCAAGGTCCATCCATGTTGTTGCAAATGGCACAATTTTGTCTTGTTTTATGGCTGAGTAGTATTCCATTGTACATATATACCACATCTTCTTTATCCATTCATCAATTGATGGGCACTTGGGTTGCTTTCACATCTTGGCTATTGTGAATAATACTACAACGAACATAGGGGTGCATAAATCTCTTTGAATTGTTGATTTCAAGTTCTTTGGATAAATACCCAGTAGTGGGATAGCTGGATCATATGGTATTTCTATTTTTAATTTTTTGAGAAATCTCCATACTGTTTTCCATAATGGCTGCACCCATTTGCATTCCCACCAACAGTGTATGAGGGTTCCTTTTTTCTTCACATCCTCTCCAACAATTTTTTTTGGTGAGGAAGATTGTCGTTGAGATAACATCTGTGCCAATCTTCCTCTATTTTGTATGTGTGACGCCACCATAGCATGGCTTGATGAGCAGTGTATAGGTCTGTGCCTGGGATCCGAACCTTCGAACCCTGGGCTGCCAAAGTGGCACGTGCGAACTTAACCACTACACCACCAGGCCAGCCCCTGTTATTTTTTGTCTTGGTAATTATAGACATTCTGAAATGTGTAAGGTGATGTCTCATTGTAATTTTGATTTGCAGTTCCCTGATATTTAGTGATGTTGAACGTCTTTTCATGTGCCTGTTGGCCATCTGTATATCTTCTTTGGAAAAATCTCTGTTCATATCCTCTGCCTATTTTTTGATTGGATTGTTTTTATTGTTGTTGATGAGTTGTATGAGTTCTTTATATATTTTGGAAATTAACCCCTTGTCAGATATATGATTTGCAAATATTTTCTCCCAGTAAATAGGCTGTCTTTTCGTTTTGTTCAGGGTTTCCTTTGCCTTGCAGAAGCTGATGTAGTCCCATTTGTTTATTTTTTCTTTTGTTTCCCATGCCTGAGTACACAAAGTATTCGAAAAGATACTCCTAAGTCTGATGTCAAAGAGTGTACTGCCTATATTTTCTTCTAGGAGTTTTATGGTGTCCAGTCTTACATTCAAGTCTTTAATCGATTTTGAGTTAATTTTTGTGTATGGTGTAAGATAATGGTCTACTTTCACTCTTTTGCATGTGGCTGTCCAGTTTTCCCAATACCATTTATTGAAGAGACTTTCCTTTCTCCATTGTATGTTTTTGGCTCCTCTGTCAAAGATTAGCTGTTCATAGATGTGTGGTTTTAATTCTGGGCTTTCAATTCTGTTCCATTGATTTGTGTGTCTATTTTTGTGCCAGTACCATGCTCTTTTGATTACTATAGCTTTGTAGTACATTTTGAGGTCAGGGATTGTGATGCTTCCAGCTTTGTTCATTTTTCTCAGGATTGCTTTGGCTGTTTGGGGTTTTTTGTCGTTCTATATAAATTTTAGGATTCTTTGCTCTATTTCCATGAAGAAAGTCATTGGGATTCTGACTGGGATTGCATTGAATCTGTAGATTGCTTTAGGTAATGTGGACATTTTAACTACGTTTATTCTTCCAATCCATGAGCGTGGAATAGCTTTCCATTTCTTTATGTCCTATCCCATTTCTTTCAATTATGTCTTATAGTTTTCAGTGTATAGGTCTTTGACTTCCTTGGTTAAATTCATTCCTAGATATTTTATTCTTTTTTCTGCAATTGTAAATGGGATTGTATTTTTGACTTCTTTTTCTGCTAGTTCATAATTAGTGTATAGAAATGTAACTGATTTTTGTAAGTTGATTTTGTACCCTGCAACTTTGCTGTAGTTGATTATTTCTAATAGTTTTCTGGTGGATTCTTTAGGCTTTTCTACATATAGGATTATGTCATTTTTCTATAGGTAGGATCATGTTGTCTGCAAACAGCAAGAGTTTTACTTCTTCCTTTCCAACTTGGATATCTTTTATTTCTTTTTCTTGCCTAATTGCTCTGGCCAAAACCTCCAGTACAATGTTGAATAGGAGTCGTGGGAGTGGGCATCCTTATCTTGTTCCTGTTCTCAGAGGGATGGCTTTCAGTTTTTCACAGTTGAGTATGCTGTTGGCTGTGGGTTTGTCATATATGGCCTTTATTATGTTGAGGTACTTTCCTTCTATCCCCATTTTATTGAGAGTTTTTGTCATAAATGGATGTTGGATCTTGTCAGATGCTCTCTCTGTATCTATTGAGATGATCATGTGGTTTTTATTCCTCATTTTGTTAATGTGGTATATCACAGTGATTGATTTGTGGATGTTGAACTATCTGTGCACCCCTGGTATAAATCCCATTTGATCATAGTGTATGATCCTTTTAATGTTTTGCTGTATTCTCATCAGTAATATTGGCCTGTAATTTTCCTTCTTTGTGTTGTCCTTGTCTGGTTTTGGCATCAGGGTGATGTTGGCCTCATAGAATGAGTTGGAAGCATTCTGTCTTCTTCAATTTTTTGGAATAGTTTGAGAAGGATAGGTATTAAATCTTCTTCTAATGTTTGGTAGAATTCTCCAGAGAAGCCATCTGGTCCTGGACTTTTGGTTTTTGGGAGGTTTTTGATTACTGTTTCAATCTCTTTACTCGTGATTGGTCTATTCAGATGCTCTATTTCTTCTTCTTCTTTTTTTTTGCTGAGGAAGATTCGCCCTGAGCTAGCATCTGTTGCCAATCTTCCTCTATTTTTTATGTGGGCTGCTGCCACAGCATGGCCACTGAGAGATGAGTGGTGTAGGTCCACGCCCAGGATCCGAACCTGGGTCCCAAAGTGGAGCGTGCCAAACTTACCCACTAGGCCACTAGGGCTGGTCTATTTCTTCTTGATTCAGTTTTGGGAGGTTGTATGAGTCTAAGAATTTATCCATTTCTTCTAGGTTATCCAACTTGTTGGCATATAGTTTTTCATAGTTTTGTCTTATAATGCTTTGTATTTTTGTGATATCTGTTGTAATTTCTCCTCTTTCACTTCTAATTTCATTTATTTGAGCTTTCTTTCTTTTTTTCTTAGTGATTCTGGCTAAAGGTTTGTCAATTTTCTTTATCTTCTCGAAGAACCAGCTCTTAGTTTCCTTGATCCTTTCTACTGTTGTTTTTTTTTTTTGGTCTGTTTTATTTATTTCTGCTCTAATTTTTATTATTTCCCTCCTTCTGCTGACTTTGGGCTTTGTTTGTTCTTCTTTTTCTAGTTCTGTTAAGTGTAGTTTAAGGTTACTTATTTGAGATTTTTCTTATTTGTTGAGGTGGGCCTATATTGCTATGAATTTCCCTCTTAGAACTGCTTTTGCTGCATCCTGTAAGAGTTGATATGAGGTATTTTCATTTTCATTTGTCTCCAGGTATTTTTTTATTTCTCCTTTGATTCCTTCATTGATCCAATGGTTGTTCAGTAGCATGTTGTTTAGTCTCCACATATTTGTGACTTTCTCAGCTTTTTTCTTATAGTTGATTTCTAGTTTCATAGCACTGTGGTCAGAAAAGATGCTTAATATGAATTCAATCTTCTTAAATTTATTGGGGCTGCCTTGTTTCCCTACATGTGATCTATCTTCGAGAACATTCCATGCGTACTTGAGAAGGACATGTATTTTGCTGTTTTTGGATAAATGTTCTATATATATCTATTAAGTCTATATGGTCTAGTTTTTCATTTTAAGTACACTATTTCCTTGTTGATTTTTTTGTCTGGATGATCTATCCGTTGATGTAAGTGGGGTGTTGAGGTCCCCTAATATTATTGTTGCTGTTAATTTCTCCCTTTAGGTCTGTTAATAGTTGCTTTATAAACTTTGGTGCTTCTGTGTTAGGTGCATATATGTTCATAAGTGTTATGTCCTCTTGGTGGAATGTCTGTTTTATCATTATATACTGTCCCTCTTTGTCTCTCATTGCCTTTTTTATCTTGAAGTCTGCTTTGTCTGATATAAATATGACAACACCGGCTTTCTTTTGCTTGCCATTTGCTTGGAGTATTGTCTTCCATCCTTTCACTCTGAGCCTGTGTTTGTCTTTTACTATTATATGCCTTGGAGAAGGTCTTTTTGCATTGATGTAATTAGGAGTTCTATTGGCTTCATATACTAGTAAGTCCAGTTCCTTCCCCAGGTTTGGGAGGTTCTCAGCTATTATTTCTTTGAAGAAGCTCTCTGCTCCTTTTTCCCTTTTCTTCCTCTGGCATACCTATAATCCTTACATTGTATTTCCTAATCGTGTCGGATATTTCTCAAAGAACTTTTTCATTTTTTTTAAGTCTTAGTTCTCTCTCCTCTTCCACCTGAAGCATTTCTATATTTCTGTCCTCTAAATTACTAATTCTGTCCTCCATAACGTCAGCTCTGTTTTTTTAAGGTTTCTAGATTGTTTTTTATCTCAGTCATTGTTTTCTTCATCTCCAGAATTTCTGTTCAGTTTTTTTCTAGAGCTTCAATCTCTTTGGTGCAGTATTCCTTCAGCTCATTAATTTTATTCCTGAGTTCATTGAACTGTCTTTCTGAGTTTTCTTGTAACTCAATTGAGTTTCTTTATGACAACTATTTTGAATTCCCTGTCATTTAGATTGTAAATTTCTGTGACTTCAGGATTGGTTTCTGGAGACTTGTCATTTTCCTTCTGCTCTGAAGTGTTAATGTAGTTCTTCATGGTGTTTGCTGAAGTGATCCCTTGCCAGTGCATAGTGGTAGTATCAGGTGTTTGCTGAAGTGATCCTTTGCCAGTGCATAGTGGTAGTGTCAGGTTGCAGATTCCACTTGCCACCTCTGGCGGTGGGGCAGGAACTGTGTTTTCTGAACCTGCCACATCTGCTGGAAGTTGTACCTATAGAGCTTGTCTGTGTTTTCCTGCTGGGGCTGCAGGCACTTGGTGGGTCACACATGCACACGTAGGTGCTCTCGTGCAGAACTGCTGCCTTGGCTGGGGACTGGCCAAGCTGCTGCACTAAGCGGGAGGGGAGGGATGCTTTTGTGTGCATGGGCCCACTTTGCACTCATGGGTGGTTGGCCTGGGCTGCTGCACTTGGTGGGGGCGCCCATGCAGTGGCTGAAGTGCACCACTTGGTGTGGAGCATTTCTGTGGGTCAGGCTGCAATTCTGAAAGTGAAAGCATAAGTATTTATGCACAGACCTGTCTGCTCCCCTGCCTCCTCTTACAGTTGTGCACTGGCTGCTGTGTGAGGACCTGTGACCTAGATCCCTGCTGCTGGGGAGGGGGTGGGGTTGTGCTCACCTCCTTCCACTGCTTCCCACGGATCCAGTACCCCCACCTTCAGATGTATGGCTGCATGGACTTCTCAGATGTCCTATTGTACTTTGTAGGAAATCCTCTGTTTTTTTTTTTATTGCAGTAACATTGGTTTATAACATTGTATAAATTTCAGGTGTACATCATTATACTTCTATTTATGCATAGAGTACATCATGTTCACCACCCATAAACTAATTACAATCCATCACCACACACGTGCCTAATCATCCCTTTCACCCTCCTCCCACCCCCCTTCCCTTCTGGTAACCACCAATCCAATCTCTGTTTCTGTGTGTTTGTTTGTGGTTGTTTTTATCTTCTACTTATGAGTGAGATCATACAGTATTTGGCCGTCTCCCTCTGACTTATTTCACTTAGCATAATACCCTCAATGTCCATCCATGTTGTCACAAATGGCTGGATTTCAGTGTTTCTTATGGCTGAGTAGTATTCCATTGTGTATATGTACCACATCTTCTTTATCCATTCATCTCTTGATGGGCACTTAGGTTGCTTCCAAGTCTTGGCTATTGTGAGTAATGCTTCAATGAACAGGAATCCTTTGTTGGTTAATGAATGTCCGGTTGGTTGTAACTTAGGGGAGATAGACTAAGGGAATAGTTCACTCCACCACAATGCTGACGTCACTCTGCCTGGTAAATTTTTTTTTGACAAGAGTGCCAAGACAGGGCCGGCCCTGTGGCTTGGTGGTTAAGTGCGCGCGCTGCGATGCTGGTGGCCCGGGTTCGGATCCTGGGTGCGCATCGAGGCACCACTTCTCCGTTCATCCTGAGGCCGAGTCCCACATACAACAACTAGAAGGATGTGCAGCTACGACGCACAACTATCCACTGGGGTTTTGGGAAAAATAAAATAAATAAAATCTTTAAAAAAAAAAGAGTGCCAAGACAATTCACTCAGGAGAGAATTGTGCTGGAACAAATGGATATTCAGATACAAAAGAAGGAATTTGGGCCTCTACCTCACACTATACACAAAAATTATCTTAAAATAACTCATAAACCTAAATGTAAGAGCTAAAACTATAAAAGATTTAGAAGAAAATGAAGAAATAAATATTTGTCACCTTGGGCTAGGCAATGGTATCTTAGACATGATACCAAAAGCACAAGTGACAGAAGAAAAAAAATAGATAAACTGAGCTACATCAAAATTAAAATCTTTTGTGCTGCAAATGATACCATCAAGAAAGTGAAAGGACAGCCTACAGAATAGGAGAAAATATTTGTAGATCATATATCCGATAAAGGAATTCCATTCAGAATATGTAAAAAACACTTTCAACTTTCACAAAAACAAATAACCCCATTAAAAATGAGCTAAGGATTTGGAAATACATTCATCCAAAGAATACATATAAATGCCTGATAGCACATGAAAAGATGGTCAACATTATTAGTCATTAGGGAAATGGAAATCAAAACCACAATGAGATTCCATTTCACACCTACTAGGATGGCTATAATATTACAATGAAACAAAACCAAAACAACAAAACCCAGAAAGTAACAAAAGTTGATTAGGATGTAGAGAGACTGTAAATCTTGTACATCGCTGGCAGGAATGTAAAAATGGTTCTTCCACTGTGGAAAACAGTATGGTGGTTTCTCAAAGAGTTAAAATTACAATTACCAGATGACCCTGCAATTCCACTCCTAAGTATATACCCAAAAGTATTGAAAACAAGTACTCAAATTTGTATGACAAGATACTTGTATGACAATGATCATTGTAGCATTATTCACAACAGCCAAAAGGCAGAAATAATTCAAGCGTCCATCAACAGATAAATGGATAAACAAAATGTGGTATATACATGCAGTGGAATAGTATTCAGCCAGAAAAAGGAATAATGTTCTGATACATGCTATACCATGGATAAATTCTGAAAACATTATGCTAAGTGAAATAAGCCAGAGACAAAAAGACAAATATTGTATGATTCCACTTATACGGAATATCTAGAATAGGCAAATTAATGGCAACAGAAAGTAGATTAGAGGTTACCAGGAGCTGGTAGCAAAGGGGACGGGGAGTTATTGCTTATTGGGTACAAAGTTTCTGCTTGGGGTGATGGAAAGAGAGACAGTGGTGGTGGTGGTTGCGCAACAATGTGAATGTAATTAATGCCACTAAATTATATACTTAAAATGGTTAAAAGAGAATATTTTATGTTATATGTATTTTACCACAATAAAAAAAACCATAAGAAGATACCACTTCACATTCATTAGGACGGCTATAATCAAAAAGACAAGCAATAACAAGTGTTGGCAAGGATGTGGAGAAATTGCAACTCTAATACACTTCTGGCAGGAATATAAAATTTTGCGGTTGTTTTGGAAAATAGTTTGCAGTTCCTTAAAAAGGAAAACATAGAGTTTATGTGATCCAACAATTCTACAACTACATATCTAGCCAAGAGAAATTAAAACATGTCCACACAAAAATTTTTGCACAAATGTCCATAGCAGCATTATTTTTTTTTTTAAAGATTTTATTTATTTTATTTTTTCCCCCCAAAGCCCCAGTGGATAGTTGTGTGTCGTAGCTGTGCATCCTTCTAGTTGCTGTATGTGGGACTCGGCCTCAGGATGAACGGAGAAGTGGTGCCTCGATGCGCACCCGGGATCCGAACCCGGGCCACCAGCATCGCAGCGCGCGCACTTAACCACCAAGCCACAGGGCCGGCCTATAGCAGCATTATTCACAGTAGCCAAAAAGTGGGAACAACCCCAGTTCCATCAACTGATGAATGAATAAAGTGTCCTTTGTTTATCTTTACAATGTAATATTATTTGGCAATTGAAAGGAGTGGAATACTTATGCATGCTACAATATAGATGAACCTTGAAAAAATTATGTTAAGTGAAAGAAGCCAATCACAGAAGACCAAATATTCTATGATTCTGTTTATACAAAATGTCTAGAATAAGCAAATCTGTACAGACAGAAAGTAGATTAGTGGTTGCTTAGGGCTGAGGCGGCGGGTAGTGGGGAAATGGGAGTGACTGCTAATAAGTACAGGGTTTCTTTTTGAGTGGACAAAACTGTTCTATAGATTGTGGTGATTGTTGCACAACCCAGTGAACTTACTAAAAAACATTGAATTGTACATTTTAAATGAGTGAATAGTATGGTTTGTAAATTATATCTCATAAAGCTGTTAAAGAATCACTTGTCCGTATATATGTGGGTCTATTTCTGGACCCTATATTCTGTTCTACTTATCGATTTGTCTATCTTTATGCCAATGCCACACTGTTTTGATTACTGTGGCTTTATAATATGCCTTGAGCTGATCAGGTAGTGTAAACCCTCTGACTGCTCTTCTTTTTCCAAGTTGTTTTGCCTGTTCTAAGTCCTGTGCCCTTTCATATGAATTTTAGAATCAGCTTGTCTGTTTTCACAAAAAAGCCTGTTGGAATTTTTATTGTGATTGCATAGCATCTATAGATCACTTTGGGGACAGTTGATATCTTAATATTGTTGTCTTCTGACCAATGAAGATATATCTATTTATTTAGGTCTTTAATTTCTCTCAACAGTGTTTTCTAGTTTCCAATGTAAAGGACTTTCACATATTTTGTCAGATTTATCCCCAAGTATTTAATATTTTTTATGCTTTTATAAATGACATTTTATTAATTTTAATTTCTAATATTTTTACCGTTAGAATATAGAAATACAATTAATTTTTGTATGTTTATCTTGTGTCCTTCAAACTTGCTAAACTCACTTATTAGTTCTAGTTGCTTTTTTCTAGATTTCATTGGATTTCTACATAGAAAATTGTGTTATCTGCGAATAGAGACAGTTTTACTTCTCCAATCTGACTGCTTTTTTTTCCTTTTTCTTGCTTGGCAACAGTGGCCAGACCCCCAGTACAATGTTGAATAGAAACGGAAAGAGCAGATATCTTTGTCTTGTTCCTGATCTTAGGGAGAAACTATTCAGTTTTTCGCCGTTAAGTATCATGCTAGCTGCAGGGTTTTTGTAGATTCACTTTTTCATGTTTCCTTTCTATTTCAAGTTTACCGAGAGTTTTTATCAGGAATGGATATCAGATTTTGTCAAATGCTTTTTCTGTGTCTATTAAGATGATCATATTGTTTTCTTTTTTAGTTTATTAATATGGTGAATTACATTGATTGATTTTGAATGTTAAACCAACCCTATATTCCTGGGGTAAACCCCATTTGATCATGATGTAGTAACCTTTTAATATATTGTTGGATTCGATTTGCTGAAAAAAAATTTTTTTAAAATTTTTGATCAATGTTCATGTGAGATATTGGTTTGTTATTTTCTTCTAATGCCTTGATCTGCTTTTGGCACTGGCCTCATAGAATGAATTGGGAAGAATTCCATTGTCTTCAATGTTTTTTGGAAGACATTATATGTAGAATGGTATTTTTTCATCTTTAAATGTTTGGTAGAATTCATTAGTAAAACCATAGAGGCCTGGAGTTTTCTTTGTGGGAAGATTGTTCAACTGCAAATTCAATTTCTTTAATATACATAGGGTGATTAA
Source organism: Ceratotherium simum simum (assembly GCF_057802395.1). Classification (NCBI taxonomy): domain Eukaryota; kingdom Metazoa; phylum Chordata; class Mammalia; order Perissodactyla; family Rhinocerotidae; genus Ceratotherium; species Ceratotherium simum. Next base: position 27,169,850 of record NC_141905.1, read on the forward strand.
TGTTATCTTTTTGTTTGTTTCAAAGTAATTTTTATTGAGATACAATTCATATATCATAAAATTCATCTTTTAATGTGTACAATTCAGTGGTTTTTAATACATTCAGGTTGTGCAACCACTACCGCTATCTAGTTCCAGAATATTTTCATCACTCCAAAAAGAAATTCCATAACCATTAGCAGTCAGTCCCCATTCCTCCCATGCTCCCAGTCACCAGCAACCACTAATCTACTTTCTGTCTCTGTGATCAGATTATTACCAATTTAGCTTCCACAGTATACAAAATCTTTGCTTCTCTATTGCCTCATCTTCCCCTTTACATTGTTATTGTTACAAATTATATCTTTATACATTGTATATCCATCACATATAATTATTGCTTTATGCAGTTTTCTTTTAAATAAGATAGGACAAAAGAAGAGTTACAATAAAAATACATTATTTAAAAAATATTTATCTGTGTAGTCTTTTATATTTACTATGTAGTTACCCTTACCAGTGTTCTTTCTATGGATTCAAGTTACTGTCTACTGTCCTTTCATTTCAGCCTGAAGGACACCGTTTAGTGTATCTTCCAGGGCAGGTTGGCCAGCAATGAATACTCTCAGCTTTTGTTTATCTGGGAATGTCTCACTTTCACATTCACTTTTTTTTTTTTTGTGAGGAAGATCGGCCCTGAGCTAACATCTGCCAATCTTCCTCTTTTTTTTTTTTTTTTTGCTGAGGAAGACTGGCCCTGGGCTAATATCCATGCCCATCTTCCTCCACTTTATAAGGGACGCCGCCACAGCATGGCTTGACAAGCCGTGCGTCGGTATGCGCCCGGGATCCGAACCAGTCAACCCTGGGCCACCGTAGCCAAGTGCGTGTGCTTAACCGCTTGCACCACCAGGCCGGCCCCACTTTCACATTCACTTTTGAAGGATATTTTTGCTGGATTCTTGGTTAATATTTTTTTTTTCTGTCATCACTTTGAATGTCATCCCATAGTTTTTAATTTTTAATAGACTTTATGTTTTAGAGTAGTTTTAAGTTCACAGCAAAATTAAATAGAAAGTACAAGGAATTACCATACACTCCTTGCCTCCCCTCCATACAGTCTCCTCCACTATTAACATCCTACACCAGAGTGGTACATTTGTTACAATTGATGAACCTACATTGAGCGGTTCAATGTAGGTTCAATCACCCAAAGTTCACAGTTTATGTTAGGAATCACTCTTGGTGTTGTACATTCTATGGGTTTGGACAAATGTATAATGACATGTATCCATTTTTACAGTATCATACAGAATAGTTTCACTGCCCTAAAATTCCTCTGTGCTCTGCTTATTCATTCCCTGCCACCCCGGCCTCTGGCAAACACAGATCTTTCTACTGTCTCCGTAGTTTTTCCTTTTCCAAAATGTCAGATAGTTGGAATCATACAGTACATAGCCTTTCATATTGGCTTTTTTCACTTAGTAATATGCATTTAAGGTTTTATCATGTCTTTTCAATGCTTGATAGCTCATTTCTTTTTAACGCTGAATAATATTCCATTATCTGGTTACACCACAGTTTATTTATCTATTCCTCTGTTGAAGACGTCTTGGTTGCTTCCAAGTTTTGTCAATTATGAATACAGCTGCTTTAAACATCTGTGTAGGGCCGGCCCTGTGGCTTGGTGGTTAAGTGCGCGCGCTGCGATGCTGGTGGCCCGGGTTCGGATCCCGGGTGCGCATCGAGGCACCACTTCTCCGTTCATCCTGAGGCCGAGTCCCACATACAGCAACTAGAAGGATGTGCAGCTACGACACACAACTATCCACTGGGGTTTTGGGGGGAAAAATAAAAATAAAAAAAAAAAAAACAAAAACAAAAACAAAAAAAAAACATCTGTGTATAAGGTTTCATGTGGACGTAAGTTTTCAACTCCTTTAGGTGAATAGCAAGGAGCATAATTGCTGGATCATATGATAAGAGTATGTTTAGTTTCCTAAGAAACTGTCAAACTGTTTTCCAAAGTGACTGTATCATTTTGTATTCCCACCAGCAAGGAATGCAAGTTTCTGTTGCTTCACATTCTCATCAGCATTTCATGTTGTCAGTGTTCTGGGTTCTGGCCTTTGTGATAGATGTGAAGCTGTTATTTTAATTTGCAATTCCCTAGTGACATATGTTGTTGAACATCTTTTCCTATAGTTATTTTTCATTTGTATAACTTCTATGGTGAGGTGTCTGTTCAGGTCTTTCCTGATGAGAAATTGGCTGTTAATCTTGTTTGAGGATTCCTTGTACGTTTTTATGTGAATCTCTTTGAGTTTATCCTACTTGAAGTTTATTGATTTTATTGGATGTGTAGATTAATGTTTGTCATCAAATCTGGGGAGTTTTCAGCCATTATTTCTTCACATAGTCTTTCTTTCTCTTCTCATCTTCTGGGATTCCTATTACGCATATGTTGGTACACTTGACGGTGTCCCTTAGGTCTCTTAGGCACTGTTCATCTTCATTCTTGTTCTCTCTGTTCCTCAGATTAGATCATCTCAATTGACCTGCCTTCAAGGGCTCTGGTTCTTTCTTCTGCCTGTTCAACTCTGCTGTTGAGCCCCTCTTGTGTATTTTCCATTTGAGTTATTGTAATTTTCAATTCCAGAGTATCTATTCGGTTCCTTTTTATATTTTCTATCTCCTTATTGATAATCTCTATTTGGTGAGATATCATGCTTTCTTTTAGTTCTTTAGACGTATTTTCTTTTAGCTATTTGAACATACTCAAAATGGCTGATTTAAAGTCTTGTCCAGTGGGGCCGGCACAGTGGCATAGCAGTTAAGTTCGTGCGTTCTGCCTTGGTGGCCCAGGGTTTGCCAGTTCGGATCCTGGGTGCAGACTTATTCACCATTCATCAAGCCATGCTGAGGCAGCATCCCACGTAGAACAACTAGAAGGACCTACAACCAGGATATACAACTATGTACTGGAGCTTTGGGGAGAAAAAAAAACAAAAAGAGGAAGATTGGCAACAGATGTTAACTCAGGGCCAACCTCCCTCAAAACAAAAAACAAAAAAACTTAAAGTCTTGTCCAGTAAGTCCAATGTCTAGGCTTCCCAGGGACAGTTTTATATTGCTTGCTTTTTTCTCTGGGTATGAGCCCTACTTTCTTGTTTCTTGCATTCCTTTGAGTTGACGGGGATGAGACTAGGGCAAGTTAAAATGTCACAAAGCTCACTGTTCTTACCAAGATGTAGCCATTATTCTTAAAAAAGTGATCCTCAAGTTGCTTCAAGTTTTTAATTATTGTCCAGAGTTCTGAAAAAGTTGATTCTGACAGTTTTTGAGTTGCTTTTATAGAGTGACAGACTTTTGGCATTCTTGACTCTGTCATTTTCACTCATGTCTCTGTTCTAAGTCTTTAAAATCTGGTTTACTTTATACTTGCAGCACTACTCTTCCAGTTAGCCACATGGGTCTAGAAGCTATTATACTGGACAGTGCAGGTCTATAAGAAAGTTTCCAAGCAAAATTATTTAAAGAAACATAGATGATAAATGAAGACTCTAATCTAATTGCTCTCTTGTACCTGGACCAGAGTTGATTTTCACGGCATGGTAAGTAACCTATGAACCGTAGGTAGCAAATAATAATAGCCACCACTTCTTAAGCACTTTACTTAACTCCAGATAACATTTTAAGACTTACATGTATTAACAATTTTATTCTTTACAACAACCTAATGGGTAGATATTGTTGTGCTTTAAAGAGGCAGAAACACCAAGAAGTTAAGCAACTTACCCAATGTTTCACAGCTAAAAAGTGGCAGGATTCAAATTGAAAGTCTGGATTTAAAGCCCATGCTGTTAACCACCACTCTACGCTACTTAGCAGACCTTAAAGGAAGAATTCAGAGAAAACTTATTTTGGCCAAGGGAGAACAGCGTGGGGAGGAAACAGCACTATACAGAATATTAAGAGCATAAGAAAGTTCCAAAACAGGCTTGCAAGAAAACAAACTCACATTTTTATTGAGTGCTATATACCTGCACCTAGCACATTACTTGATATTTAGTAAGCAGTCAGTGAATGTTTGTTGAATGAATGAATGAATGAATGAGTGCTACATATTTATACATTGTGCTAGGTCTTTACAAATGTCTCTCACCACGTCATTTTAAAGAGGAGAAACTGAAGCTCAGAGTGGTGGTATCATTTTCCTAGTGCAGGGATTAGACTGGAGCCCACTGCTCAAATTCCAGGTCCCCTACACTACAGCTTTTTCTTAGTTGAGAAAGGAACAAAGTCACAAAGGATAAATGCTTACATCATACCACATGATCACATTTCATTTATGTGCATGTAGATTATGTGACTGGGGAGGGGGAGAGAAGGTGATCCAGTTGTGGCCATCTGGGTGCCCTTTTCTCTTGCCCACTTAGGGGACAGACTTCTACAAATGGAGCAGAATAAGGAAGAAGGAAGAGGTCCAGTATGGAGAATGTGAGCAGAAGTATAACTAGATAATATGAACAATTATAGCTGTTCTGGCAGCTAAAATCCTTGGTGACCTGCCATTCCTAAGTCTCTAACTCACTGCAGAGATGTGGAGAAGTGAAAAAGGCCTTCACTGAACATTTATTCAGCATCCACTATGTGGCAATGGATAGTCCAACCTTAGAAGACATATACATTAATAAACAATTATATGATACACCATGATTGTACAGACTATAATACGGAAATATGCAATGTACTTGGAGAGAAAAAAGGATGGAGCAGCAACTAATTGCCTGGGAGGTTTAGAGAAAACTTTTTAAAGGACCCCACTTTTGAACTAGATCTTTAAACATGAGTAGTTGTAGAAGGAAAACAGTAATCCAGATAGAGGCATGAGCACATTTATAATGTATGTTTGGGCTGGAGTGAAGGGTTATGAGCAGGGATGGCCGTAGGAAGGCTGTTAAAGTGGTTAAGGGTGGAGGGTCAAGGAATTACAACAGACCAGAGAATGTGATTGTGTTTCTGCTTTAGCATGGCATCCTCCACAGTGAAGGGGACTGACTAATGAAGGGGAAGAACCAAAGTAGGGGAAATTAATTAGACATGATGATCTAAATTACACCTGAGGGGATGAAGAGGTGAGGAAGCAATTTAAGAGAGGTAGAACTGATAGAACTTGGTGATCAATTAGATATGTGGGTGAGGAAGGGAGAAAGTCAGGAACAATTATTTCTATTAATGGAGAGAGAGAAAGTAGGAAGACTAGAATGGGTTGGGATGTTCAAGAGATGGTGAGTTCTGTTTTGACAATCAATGTGTCTGCAGAGTATTCCAAGGGGCTGGCCTGTAGGTTTCAAGCTTAAAGCTCAGGAGGGGATCAGGTTAGAAACAGAGATTTCGAGAGTAATTAGGTGACAGATGAATTCGTGGGAGTCAAACTGGTCACCTAGGAGGAACTTACAGAGTTACAAAAGGCTTGTGAGGGTGGAGGCTCCTTAACACTGAAGAGAAGGACAGAGGAGCTGTTCCTAAAGCAGACTAAGAAGAGGCTGTAAAGGAGTAAGATAATGAGGAAGAAGTGGTTGTGTAAAAGTGAAGGGAAAAGAAGTTTCAAGCGAGTGTGGTCCTCCAAGTCAGATGCTGAGAAAAGAGGAGGTAGGGTAAGGACTGAAAATTGGCCGTTGGATTTGACAATTAGGAATTTTCTAATCAGGAGAAGGGATGCTTCAGAGGAGGTGGAAGCAGATTGCAGACGTTACAGGAGTCTGGGTGGGGAGAGGTCTGGTGGTGTTTGCAGGGGTGCTTCATGAATATTCCAATTACCAGCTGGGTTGGGGGATGAAGAGAGGGTGTTCCATACTCACAAGAGGAGCTTGGAGATTGTGTAGCCCCAAGAAACCATGCAGCAGCCAAAGACTGGCTCATTTTGTCATGTAATTCATGTTAAAAATTACATTTTGAAGTAAATAATGTTTGGTTTTGTATTAACGTGCAGTTTTATCTTCTTCATGCGATGCTGCAATCATTCAAGTTTAATGGGTTTTCCTAAGTACTTTATATTTTTCCCAGCATTAGGAAAAATTTCAACCATACAGAAATGTTGACAAGTATTATAGAGCAAACATCCATCTATTTACTACCTAGATTCTGCAATTAATATTTTGTTATATTTGGGCCGGCCCTGTGGCTTAGCGGTTAAGTGCGCGCGCTCCGCTGCTGGTGGCCCGGGTTCGGATCCTGGGCGCGCACCGACGCACCGCTTGTCCGGCCATGCTGAGGCCGTGTCCCACATACAGCAACTGGAAGGATGTGCAGCTATGACATACAACTATCTACTGGGGCTTTGGGGGGGAAAATAAATAAAATCTTAAAAAAAAATATTTTGTTATATTTGCCTTATCACTTATCTACTCATATTTCCATCCCTCTTTCCATTCATCTTATTTTTTGATGCACTTCACTGTTAAGTTGAAGACATCAATACACTTCATCTCTATCAATATGCGTATCATTACTTACAGTCTGATATTTGCTTAGGGTTCTTTTTTTGCATGTGTATGAGATTAAAAAATCACACAACTTAAGTGGTATATTCCCTGAGTTTTGACAAATGCATACACCTGTGTAACCCTTATTAATGACATGAAGCATCACTGTCAGCTTAGAAAGTTCCCTCATTTCCCTTCCCAGTTTCCACTTCTCCCCTCTCCCACAAAGCCAACTTTTTCTTACTTTTTTCACTATGGGTTGGTTTTGCCTGCTCTAGAACTTCATATATATGGAATCTTAGTTTGCACTCTTTCGTACCTGGCTTCTTTCACTCAGTAAAATGTTTCTGAGATTGATTCATGTTGTTTCATCAGTAGTTAACTTCCTTCTTTTGCTGAGTATTATTCCATTGTTTGAATATACCACAGTTTTTATTCTCCTGCTGATGGAAAACTACTCTGTTTCCAGCTTTTGTAAACAATGAATAAAACCACTATAAATAGTTGAATACAAGTCTTTTTGTGGATATATTCTTTCATTTCTCTTGGATAAATACCAGGAAAGGAATGGCTGGATCAAAGAATAGGTGTGTTTAATTTTATAAGAGACTTCCAGGCCTTGTTCCAAAATGGTTGTTCCATTTTACACTTCCACTAGCAACGTTGCTTCACATCCTCTCCAACATTTGGTGTTGTCATTTTAATTTTAGTCATTCTAGTGCAGTAGCATCTCATTGAGGTTTTAACATTCATTTCTCTCATGACTAATGATGTTGAATACTTCATCATGTGCTTACTGGCCATTCATATATTTTCTAAGGTCATCTGTTTGTCTTTTTATTATTGAGTTGTGAAAGTTTTTAATACATTCTGGATATAAGTTCTTTGTCAGACATATGCATTAAGAATATTTTATCCTGGCCTGTGGCCTGTTTATTCTTAATGGTGTCGAAGAACAAAAAGTTAAAATTTTTTTTTAGTTCAACTTATCAATATTTTTTCTTTTTTGGTTAGTGCTTTCAATGTCCTCTCCAAGAAACTTTTGCCTACCCCAAAGCTGTGAAATATTCTCCTATGTTTTCTTCTAGAAGTTTAAGTTTTAGCTTTTATGTTATGGCCATGACCCAGCTCCAATTTTTATGTATGGTGTGAGATCAGGGTCAAAGGCTCGTTTTTTTCCCATATAGACATCAAGTTGTTATAGCATTATCTATTGAAAAGACTTTCCTTTCCCCATTGGGTTGCTTTAGTGTCTTTGTGAAATAAACTACTTCACATTTAAATTTATTTTACTATTTATAAAATGTTTTTACTTACACATTCTCTTAACACTCTCACTGGAGGTGGATATATTTTCCTCATTTTACAGTTGAGAAAACCAAGGTTTAGAGTTCAAGAACTTGTCCAAGGGGACACAAAGCCAAGGACTTGAACATAGAACTACTAATGAATCATAAAGAAATTGTTTACATTTTAAACCTATTTTATCCAGTGGAAATATTATTAAATGGACACATTTTCTGAGGGTGATGGAGTAACAGAAATGAATAAGTGCATATTTTTATATTTCAACACTGGAGGTATTTTTAGACTGCCAGCCAAACACATGCTTCCTTTGTAGGCTTGTGTATGTCTAAAATAATCTTTATATTATGCGTCTGTTTGAAAAGGTAAGAAAATACAATACTTGCTTTGCAAAATTGTGTAAGAATAATAGCTTTTAGCCAAGGTTGCTGGCACCTTATTTAAGATAAAGAATGTATTTCCCTCACTCTGATCTAAAAAAAAAGTCTTACTCTGATTCTTTTTTTTTTTTTTTTAAAGATTTTTATTTATTCATTTTTTTCCCCCCAAAGCCCCAGCAGATAGCTGTATGTCATAGGCTCGCATCCTTCCAGCTGCTGTACGTGGGACTCGGCCTCGGGCTGGACGGAGAAGCGGTGCCCTGGGGCGCGCCCGGGATCCGAACCCGGGCCGCCAGCATCAGAGCGCGCGCACTCAACCGCTAAGCCACGGAGCCGGCCCTACTCTGATTCTTTCAGAGAAATTAAGCAGTAAAGAAACATATGATGAAGACAGATGTAAAAACTGGAAGAAAACACAATAGCAACTCTAGCTCTTTTTTCTTTCTCTCCTACTCTGGTACCTTATATTCGGGAACCCAGCCTGCCTCCAAATGATTGGTACCACCTTCTTTTCCAACTCATGGAAGCAGTTTTCTGGCAACGTTGGTCACTTGGTGAGACTAGGCCAACTTCAACGTTCTAACTCTCCCCATCACCTATGCCTGCACCTTAGGGTATCAGTTTCCCCCATGCCTACCTCATCTGCCAACTGTGACACACAAATGAATGGCCTGTCTTTCTGGCTCACTCCTCAAGTAAGAACCACCTTTTCCCACATGCAAGAGGCAACACTGTTAAAACCACTGGTCCATAATATAACTATACTTTAAGGATGTCACAACTACAGCATCCATGCCTTGTGAGTTACATAGAATAAGAGGGTCACACAGCTATTTCAAGCCAACCTGGGGCCAGAACCCAAGTCTTCTTGACAACTTCATTGTTTTTCCCCCATACTGTCTGTCCTCCCTTAAATATCTGTTAAACCAAGATGCTATAAAGTGGGACTAGGTTAACTCCTCCTCATTCCAAGACAGAAAAATTCAGACCACAGAGGGGAATGCCTAACAATCAGTCAAAGGCAGCTTTCCTGAATCCCAGTTTGCTAGTAGCCTAGGAAAACCTTATTTTTCCTTTGTGCTGTATCAAAACAGAGAATTAAAAAAATATGCTGTAAACTCAAAGATAAAATACACAAATCCCAGTGACTATCCTTTATTATAAGAAATGCATGTGATCTCTGTGAATATTACCAAATAGCATACTTTGTTTTGTTTTTTTTTTATAATTTTTTAAATTATTTATTTATTTTTTTCCCCCAAAGCCCCAGTAGATAGTTGTATGTCATAGCTGCACATCCTTCTAGTTGCTGTATGTGGGACGCGGCCTCAGCATGGCCGGACAAGCGGTGCGTCAGTACGCACCTGGGGATCGAACCCGGGCTGCCAGCAGGGAGCGTGCGCACTTAACCGCTAAGCCACGGGGCCGGCCCCCAAATAGCATACTTTGGAATCTCCAAATAGTGGCTGTCAGAAAAGCCTAGTTGGTGAGTTGTACTTCAACAATAGTCTTGGGGTAAGAGACTTTCTCATCCAAAAAGGGGCAGGAAAGGTTTGTCAGTGTCCCTCCTACTTATCTAAGAGGAAGACATTCTGTACTGCTTCTAATATGATAAAGATACTCTAGCATTCAAACTAATTGTTCTCGAGGGACAAAGTTGGAAGACTCACACTTCCTGATTTCAAAACTTACTCAAAGCTCCAGTAATCAAGACAGTCTAGAACGGCATAAGGTTAGACATATAGACCAATGGAATAGAATCAAGAGTCCAGAAATAAAACCTCACATTTATGGTCAACTGAATTTTGACACGGGGGCCAAGATAATTCAATAGTAGATAAAACAGTCTTTTCAATAAGGTGTTGGAACAACTGAATATCCACAAGTAAGAGAATTAATTTAGAATTCCCTACCTCACATATATACAAAAATAAACTCAAAATGGATCACAGACTGAAATGTAAGAGTAAAAACTATAAAACTCTTAGACGAGAACAAAGACGTAATTCTTCACAACCTTGGATTAAGCAATGGTTTCTTAGATATGAAACCAAAAGTACCAGTGACAAAAGGAAAAATAGATAAATTGGACTAATACAAATTAAATATCAATTAAAAACATTTTGTGCTTTAAATGACACTATCAGGAAAGTGAAAACACAACTCACAGAATGGAAGAAAATATTTGTAGACCATGTATCTGAGAAGACACTTATATCTAGAATATGTAAAGAACTCTTACAACTCAATAATCAAAAGACAAATCACTCAATTTAAAAAATGGGCAAGGGATCTAAGTAGACATTTCTCCAAAGAAAAAATATAAATGGCCAATAAGCACACAAAAAGATGCTCAACATGATTAGCCATTAGGGAAATGCAAATCAAAACCACAATGAGATATCATTTCATACATACCAAGATGACTATAATTGAACAGAGAGATAATAGCAAGCATTGGCAAGGGTGTGAAGAAATTAGAACCCTTAAACCTTGCTGGTGAGAATGCGAAATGGTGCAATCCCTTTGGAAAAAAGTTTGGCAGTTTCTCAAAAAGTTAAACATAGGGTTACCATGTGACCCAGCAATTCATTTCCTACATATATACCCAAAAGAACTGAAAACATATATCCACACAAAAAACTTACATGTGAATGTTCACAGCAGCATTATTCATAATAGCCAAAAACTCGAAACAACTCAAATGCCCATCAACTGATGAATGGATAAACAAAATGTGGTATACCTATACAATGGAATATTATTTGGCAATAAAAAGAAATGAAGTACTGATACATGCTACAAGATGGGTGAACCTTGAAAACATGCTAAGTGAAAGAAGCCAGACACAAAAGAACACACATTACATGACTCCATTTTTATGAATGTCCAGAGTAGGCAAATCTATAGAGACAAAAAATAGATTAGTAGTTGCCAGGGGATGGAGAATGGGGTGAATTGGGAGATACAGAGTTTCTTTTTGGGGTAATGAAAATGTTCTTGATTTAGATAATGGTGATGGCTGTGCAATTTTGTGAATATACTAAAAACCACTGAATTGTATATTTTAACATGGAAAATTTTATGGTACATGAATTATATCTCAATAATAAAAAGACAAGCAAGCATAAGAGGTCTTAAAGTTTAGCTAAACGTAAAACAAAAACTTGGGGGCTGGCCCAGTGGTGTAGTGGTTAAATGCACGTGCTCTGCTTTGGCAGCCCAGGGTTTGCAGGTTCGGATCCCAGGTACGCACCAATGCACTGCTTGTCACGCCATGCTGTGGCGGCGTTCCATATAAAGTAGAGGAAGATGGGCATAGATCTTAGCTCCGGGCCAATCTTCCTCACCAAAAAAAAAAAAAAAACAAAAAAACCTTGAATGCTTTTCTATGGTTTGAATTCAGTTTTATAAATATTATCTTTTCCTCTTTCAGCAATAATTATCATGACAAAAATAGCAGGTACTTATTAAGCACTTATTAGGCGTTGTACCAAGCATGTTTTTTTCTTTTTGAGGAAGATCAGCCCTGAGCTAACATCCATGCCAATCCTGCTCTTTTTGCTGAGGAAGACCGGCCCTGAGCTAACATCTATTGCCAATCTTCCTCCTTTTTTTTTTTTTCCCTTTTTCTCCCCAAAGCCCCATTAGATAGCTGTATGTCATAGTTGCACATCCTTCCAGTTGCTGTACGTGGGACGCTGCCTCAGCATGGCCAGACAAGCGGTGTGTTGGCGTGCGCCCGGGATCCGAACCCAGGCCGCCAGTAGTGGAGTGCGCGCACTTAACCACTAAGCCACAGGGCCGGCCCCTGTACCAAGCATTTTATACTTGGTATTCTCTCTCAAATCATCTCAATGACCTTGTACATAGAGGTTATTATCCCATTTTATAGAAAGGAAATTGACACTCAAAAAAGCTGAGTAATTTGCCCAAGGTCATGTAAAGGTAATTAAGTCTGACTCCAGAGGTTCTATTATATCATTTGTCTTCCTTAAAACAGTGACTTATTGGTCTCCAATGCTAAGTTATTTTTCAATGTATTGTATTATTCTTCTTTCTATCTCCATTAACAAGTTAGATATCATTTCAGGGCCCAGTATTAAGTAATGATCTTTCTTCATTAGTTTGTTGAGCACAGGGCAAAGACAGAAAAACATTCCTTTATGACAATTTTTATTCGTATCAAATTACAGAGTAACATAAGTATATAAGATAATAATTTGAATATTGTAATATAACATAATTTGGCAAATTATTTAATTATCCAAAGTTTACTACATGTTTGAGCAAGCACTGAAGAGATTATTTGGCATATCTTGGCAGGATAAATATTTCTGTACTTCGACCTTTATCATGTATATATGTGGTACATATATGTATGTGTGTGTGTATATGTGTCACATACACACATAGATACTCCTAAATTAAGTATACTTGTATAAAAAGCTAAAGATTGATGTGTTAGGATTAATTTCTTTTTAAAAATCTATTATATTAAATTGCATCTGCGTTCAAAGCAGAAATGTAGGGAAAAAAACTGATCAATTTGCTAAATACATGTGATTTTACAAAGTAACTGAAAATGAAATAAAAATTTCTATTGAAATGTTATATTTCTGTTTAATTGACATTTTTAAGTGGCACTATCAAACCATGGAAATAAACATTTTTTTAGGTTATTGAGAGAATAATGATTCTACTGAGCATTACTGTATCCTCTAAATTAAGAATGAACATTATTATCGTAGGAAAAGATGGCAGATAATTTTCTTCTTTATTAATATGAGAATTCTCAGGAAGCAATCAGGGTAGTGTCTGTACTTCTGGTCTTGGGTTTCCTGCTTTTCAATCAGTGGAAGTCTGGTTTCTCAGGAAAGGTGCAGCCAGTCCGCCTAATTATGACGCTTGCTGCATAGTGGCCGGCACGAATGCATTCAGTCAGGGGCTTGTCAGAGACCAGCTGAGACAGAAAACCTGGAACACAGACAAAAGGGAAGAACGTGAGTATTGTGTAACAGTGTCAGAAATGTCATATTGGGTCAGACCAAAAAATGGTCTATGCATCTATCCTTTTATTTAGTCTTGATAGAAAGTGTTAAACCTCAAGGGTTAGGGAGGTCTTCCCCTAAACATCACGAGCTTCCCCTAATATTTCTTTTAAAGAGCTCCAATTAGGACATGACAAGTTACCATCAAGTCAATCTAGTCTTTCTAAGTCTAAACTATCATGCTTTCCTTTAGCTTTGAGATTAGAAGGTTATGAGTAAGAAATACCAGCCAAATAATATTACCTTGGGTCTTTATAGCTGAGAAGTTATTAGTTATCCTTCTCCCCTTCTCTCTGGATTCCCCTTCTGTATCATTGTTATTCCTAGCATATTGATATCTGGACAAAATTCTATCATCTGGATATCTCTCCAAGTATAAATTCAAGAGTTGAAAAGTTATGAAGCACCTTACATCTTCCTTTCACTCCCAGAAGTAACAGTGAAAATTTCTATAGTCAAGCACCACAGACCGGTATGAGATTAAAATAAATATGATAAGGTAGAAAACAGTGTTGAGGACTTCTGCTTCTGACCAAGATAAAACGAAAGGAACCAGATTTACCCTTTCTCTAGAAACCACTAAAGACAAAGCATATGAATAAAGTTTTTCAAATATTGTACATCAGCCACAAAGGATCCATGAAAGAAGGGAAACAAGCAAGGTAAACTGTAAAATTGCTCTAGCTTACTACCTAGAGAGAGTTACCAGGCTATAACACAAGGAGGGACAAGCTAGGTAGAGTCCAACAGTCTCAATGAGTAGAGAAAATGGAATTGGGAGTCCAAATAGGATAAAATTAAACATCTAGGCAGACTGATCAGAAAAAAAAGAGAGAAGACATAAATTACCAATATCGAGAATAAGAGAGAGGATATCACTATAGAATTTACAGACACTAAAAGAATAATAAGGAAATGTTATTAACAATTTTATGCCAATAGATTTGACAAGTTACATGAATTGGACAAATTCCTAGAAAGAAACAAACTACCAAAGCTCACTCAGGAAAAAATAGATAACCTAAATAGCCTTGTATCTATTAAATATATTGATTTGGCAGTTAAAAAGCTTCCCATAAAGAAAATTCCAGGTCCAGATGGTATCACTAGTGAATTTGAATAAACATTTAAGGAAGAAAAATAATATCAATGCTATACAAACTCTTCAGAAAACTGAAAAGGAGGGAATACTTCCCAACTCATTCTTTGAGGCCAGCATTACTCTGATACCAGAATCAGAAAAGAAAACTACAGATCAATAATCCTCATGAACATGGATACAAATATTCCAAAGAAAATTTTAGCAAATCAAATCCAATAGTATATTAAAAAAGGTAATAAATCATGATCAGGTGGGGTTTATCCTAGGAATGCAAGGTTGGTTTAACATTCAAAAATCAATCAATGTAGGGGCCAGCCCCGTGGCCTAATGGTTAAGTTTGGTGTGCTACACTTTGGCAGCCCGGGTTCGGTTCCCGGGTGCTGACCTACACCACTTGGCAGCAGCCATGTTAGCTCAGGGCAAATCTTCCTCAGTAAAAAAAAAAGAAAAAAAAAAGAAAGAAAAAAGAAAAAACAATCAATCAAGGTAATTTACCATATAAACTAAGAAAACCGTAAGATCATCTTAATAGATGCAGAAAAAGCATCAGACAAAATCCAATATCCACTGCAATAAAAACTTTCAGCAAACTAGGAATAGAAGAGAACTTCCTCAACCTGATAAAGGGCACTTATGAAAAACTTATAGTTAACATCATTCTTAATGGTGGATGATGAAATGTTTCCCCCTTAGGATCAAGAACAAGGCAAGAATGTTTGCTCTTAAACACTGTCCTGGAGACTCTAGTCAGTGCAATAAAGCAAACAAAATAAAAAAATAAAAGGCATCAACATTGAAAAAGAAGTAAAACTATCTTTATTTGTAGATGACATGATTGTCTACGTCTCTGGTTCTCAAAAGTGGGCAATTTTGCCCCCCAGGGGACATTTGGCAAAGTCTGAAGACATTTTTGATTGTTACAACTGGGGTAGGGGTGCTACTGGCATCTAGTGGGTAGAGTCCAGAGATGCTGTTAAATATCCTAGAATGTCTATAATGCTGAGATTGAGAAATCCTGGTCTATGTAGAAAATCGTATGGAATCTAGAAAAAAGTTACTAGAACTACTAAGTGAGTTTAGTAAAGTTGCAGGATATAGGATCACTATACAAAAATAAATTGAATTTCCATACTGGTAATGTGTGTATATGTAGCAATTGTATATATTAGCAATGAATAATCAGAAATTGATATTAAAAATACTATTTACCATACCATCAAATATGAGAAACACCTAGGGATAAATCTCACAAAAGTTGTGTAAGACCTGCACACTGAAAATGACAAAACAATACTGAGAGAAATAAATCTAAATAAATGGAGAGATATAAAGTGTTCATAGATCAGAATATTCAATATTGTTATCAGCTTTGCAGAAATTTTTCTACTGATTCAATATAATACCAATCAAAATTCTAGCAGGCTTTTCTTATAGAAACTGACAAGTTGATTCTAAAATTTATGTGGAAATGCAAAGGACTTAGACTAGTCACAAGACAACTTTGAAAAAGAAGACTACTTGATTTAAAACTTATTACAGGACTAAAATAATCAAGACATTATGGTATTGGCATAAAGACAGACATATAGATCAATGCAACTGAATAGAGAGTCCTGAAATAAACCTACTTCTATATGGTCAATTGAATTTTTTTTTTTTAAAGATTTTATTTATTTATTTTCTTTCCCCTCAAAGCCCCAGTAGATAGTTGTATGTCATAGCTGCACATCCTTCTAGTTGCTGTACGTGGGACGTGGCCTCAGCATGGCCAGAGAAGCGGTGCGTCGGTGTGCGCCCGGGATCCGAACCTGGGCTGCCAGCAGCGGAGTGCGCGCACTTAACCGCTAAGCCACGGGGCCGGCCCTGGTCAATTTAATTCTGACAAAGATATCAAAGCAATTCAATGGAGAAAGAATAATCTTTTAAACAAATAGTCTTAGAACAGCTGGATACCACATGTGGGAAAAAAAAAAACCCACTTCAACCCTTATCTCACACCATCTACAAAAATTAACTTGATATGGATCATAGATCTAAACGTAAGAGCTAAAACTATAAAACTCTGAGAAGAAAACATAGGAGAAAATCTTAATGATTTTGAATTTGCCAAAGATCTAAGTAAGACATAAGAAGCACAAACTTTTATAAAAGGGAAAATAATTAAGATTTTGCCAAATTAAACACTTTTATACCTAAATAACAAGAAACAACCCAATAAAAAATGGACAAAAGTGTTGAACAAACAGTTTAGCAAAGAAGATAAACAGATGCCAAAGAAGCAAATGAAATGATGTTCAACCTCATTATTCATTAGAGAAATGCAAATCAAAACTACAATTAGATACCATTGCCCACCCACTACAATGATTAAAATTAAAAAGATAGACCATCTCAAGTGCTGACAAGCATGTGGATCAACTGGAACTCTCATACACTGATATGGGAATATAAAATGATAAGACCACTTTTGAAAACCATTGGTCAGTGTCTTAAAAAGGTAAACATGGGGGCCGGCCCGGTGGCATAGTGGTTAAGTTCGCACGCTCCACTTTGGCAGCCTGAAATTCACAGGTTTGGATCCCAGGCGTGGACCTTGTCAGGCCATGCTGTGGCAGCATCCCACATGCAAAGTAGAGGAAGATGAGCACAGATGTTGGCTCAGGGCTAATCTTCCTCACCAAAAAGTGGGGGATTGGCAATGGATGTTAGCTCAAAGCCAGTCTTCCTCACACACACACACACAAAAATGTTAAACATACACCTACCATATGACCCAGTCATTCTATTTGTAGGTATTTAACTCAAGGTAAATGAAAGCATATATCCACACAAAAATGTGTAAAAGAATGTTCATAGCAGCTTTATTTGTAATAGCTCCAAACTGGAAATAATCCAAATGGGGATGAGAAAGGGTAGGAAGGCAGGATTACAAAAGAGCATGGGAGGGCTGGCCCCGTGGCTTAGCGGTTGAGTGCGCATGCTCCGCTGCTGGGGGCCCGGGTTCGGATCCCGGGTGCGCACTGACGCACTACTTGTTCGGCCATGCTGAGGCCATGTCCCACATACAGCAACTATGACATACAACTACCTACTGGGGCTTTGGGGGAAAAAATAAAATAAATAAAATTAAAAAAAAATTTAAAAGAGCATGGGAGTAGTGGATATGTCCATAGTGATGGTTTCATGGGTGTATACATATGTCAACATTTATAAAATTGTGCACTTTAAATACATGCACTTTATTGTAGTCAATTATATTGCAATAAAACTATAAAAGAAGAAAAAATTGTTGTCGTTACAAATAAGGTAGGTGAAGAACAGAAGAATCTGGGGCTACTTTCCCCCTAGGGGAAACCTGAGCTGCTGTGGCAGTACACCCAAAAGAACAGATGATAATGAGAAACTGTTCTGTTGCCAGACTTCTAGGCCTTCTCCTAGGCCCTGGGCAGCCTGGGGGGTGAAGGTTAATTGAGAAGCTGTGGTATAATGACCTGAAGAGAGCATTGTAAGAGATTTATGTCCTTTCTCTTTTACCATTCTGACCACACAGGCATCTCCCTGTCAGATTTGGGGAATGCTCTGTATCTGATAAAATAAGTAAGTATTCCCAACCAAAGAATAAAATTAATTTGGTTAATGGAGTGATGTACTTTGAAGACATTTGCTTAGAATGTGAAAACACTCTGTCAAGAGGTTTAGTAAGAGTATTTTATCATTTGAGTTTTCAGGTAACAGTCAAAGGTCAATATTAACTTTCAGCCAAACCGTGAGACTAAAATGCTCAGCCTACACAGTGAATGGAGCAGATGCCAAATTCAGATCCAGATCAGTTTACAATGGAAACACGTCTATTAGAAGTCTTATAGGCAACATTTTTTTCCCTCATTCCTCCTGGTATGATCTTTGAAATATTTTTATGAATCATAAGTACCAGCATTCTCTTTCTAAGAGAAGAGCTAGCTGATGACTGAAGTGAAGTACTCTGAAGAGACATTTGTTTTGACAAGTGGAAAATCTGGATACAGAAAAAAGCTAAGACCTTTGCCCCGGGTGAATATCAGTCTTTCAATAATCTATTTTTAAAAACCAACTGAGATGAACTACAGATATTATATAACAAATTATAAGTGGAACTTTCATAAAGTAGCTGATAACGAATCTCAAAAATTGTGTAAAACTGTTTAAGTAAACAAAAGGAGCTTATATTTAAAGAATCACAGGGAAGCCTTTTACAATATGAATAAATATCCCCGAGAAAGGTTTTTTTGTGTAAAATATACATAACCTAAAATTTACCATTTTAACCATTTTTAAGTGTACAATTCATGGCATTAAATACATTTTGCAATGTTTAACCATCATCTCTGTCAATTTCCAGAACTTGTTCATCACTCCAACAGAAACTCGATACTTGTTAAACAATAACTCTCCATTCCCCCCTATTCCTGGCCTCTGATAACTGCTATTCTGCTTTCTGTCTTTAAGAATTTGCTATTCTAGGTACCTCATATCAGTAGGACCATACAACATTTGTCCTTTTGTGTCTGGCTTATTTCACTTGGCATAATGTTTCCCAATATAATTTTTTAAGTTTAGATTTTTAATTATTAGCTGATCTAAAGTGTATTTTTAAAACACTTTATTTGGAAATAATTTCAAATTCAAAGAGAAGTTGCAAGAATAAAAATTGTACAAAAAGCACCTATATATCCTTTATTCAGATGCACTTATAAACATTTTGCTCCTTTTGCACACAAATATTCTCTCTTTATATAATTGTTTCCCCCTGAACTATTCAATAACAAGTTGCATTTATCATGCTTCTTTACCTTTAAATCCATCACTGCGTGTTTCCTGGGAATAAGGCTATTCTCTTATATAACAACAATCCAGTTATCAACTTCAGCAAACACTGTTATAATACTGTTATCTAACCTACTTTCCATATTCTGATTTTGTCAATGACCCAATAATATCCTTGATAGCATTTTTTTTCCTTCTAGGATAGAATCTAGTCTAGGATTTGTCATATTTTTAGTCTTCTTTAATCTTGAACATTTCCTCAGTCTTTCTTTGGCTTTTGCAACAAGGACGTTTTTGAAGCATACACACGGACATCCCTTATTCCCTTTTTAATAGAGTGACTCTCATTTTGGGTTTGTCTGATATTTCCTCATGATTAAATTCAGATTATGCATTCCTGGCCAGAATACTAGAAAAATTATGAGTTGTGTCCTTCTCAGGGTATCACATTTAGAGGCACATTATGTTCAGCTGCTGTTCACTGGTGATGTTAATTCTGATCCCTGATCAAGATGTTGTCCTATTTCTCATTGTATAGTTACTATTTTTTCCCTTCCATCTAACAACCAGTCTGTTGATAGACACTTTAGGACCATGCAAATACTCTGTTCCTCATCAAAAGTCCCCACCCCCTCTCCCGGACTTAGTATCTATTCATGATTCTTAACTGAAGCAACTTATACTGTGATGATTTTCCCACTCCAGCACTCCTTTCACATTTAACAGTCAGCTCTTGGCATTCTACTATATGCAACAGCCTACCCTTTTACCCATTTGTTATTTTTAATCTGTTTATTATCAATAAGGCGGCACAGATTCTTTTTTATCAATGGTTTATAATTTATTACAACTCAATTCATTTGGTGCTCAAATGTCCTAGTTTTTGCCAGTGGCAGCCCCTTCAAACTGGCTCCAGTGTCCTTGGACATGCCTTCAGACTATTTTTGAGCACTTCCTTACTTTCTGGCATAATGTTCTGAGCTCATTTTATACCCACCCTACCCCAGGCCTGGAATCAGCCATTTCTCCAAGGATACCTCGTTCCTATTAGAGTCCAAGATGTGGGTGGTAGGAGCGTTCTTTGCTTCTGGACGCTGTCAGTGAATAAAGCTAGGAAGTATGGATGTATACACACTCACAGATATACATACACACTTATATCACAGACTTATTTTAGAAACTGAGTTGACATTGATACTTCCAATTCCAATCCATCCCAACAGGGTTCTTTCTTACCTTTCCCCATTCCATTATTATTATTATGTTCCTTCTTCTACAGTGAGAATCCTAGCTCTCAACAATATTTATTTATTTTCTCAGTTTTATAATACATCTAAAACAGCTTCAAAATCGCTTCACTCCAGATCTACTAAAAAGAGTTCAGGATTGGTTTGCCTTTCTCTCATGTACTCAAATACTGTGTTCAGTATGTTACTTAGATTAGTTTTCCCTTTTTACCCCACTTCAGGGTGGCTCATTGTACTTAAGATTGAAAAAAATGTTGGGTTCATGTGTTTCAGTTTGTTTTCAGTTTTAGTCCCCCACTTCTATCCTTGTTAATTTAATTTTTAAGAAATATGTAGGACATTAACATGTTTCCAAAAGTAAAAAACTCTAAAGAAGATATACTCGGAGAAGTGTCACTTTCTT
The DNA here is from genome assembly GCF_057802395.1 of Ceratotherium simum simum. Taxonomy (NCBI): domain Eukaryota; kingdom Metazoa; phylum Chordata; class Mammalia; order Perissodactyla; family Rhinocerotidae; genus Ceratotherium; species Ceratotherium simum. Next base: position 27,190,608 of record NC_141905.1, read on the forward strand.
TTACCCTTTGACCCTTCCCCATCCCTTGTAGGTACCCAATTTTACTTTTTTCTGGTTTGTCTTCCTGTGTTTCTTTATGTAAAGGTAAGTAGATCTTATTTCCTTTTTTTTTTTTTTTACACAAATGGAGATACAGTATATATACTCTCTGCACTTTACTTTTTTCACTTAAAAATATCTCCTGGAAATTACTGTATATCAATTCATAGAGATCTTCCTCATTCTGTTTTACAGCTGCATAGCACCTAAAATTGTATGGATACACCATAGTTTATTCACTCCACCTGCTATGTGTGGATATTCATATAATTTCCAATGTTTTGCAATTACAAATAATGTTGCAATGAATAATCTTCTGCGTATGTATTTTTGTGTCATTGAGGGTGTATCTTCAGGATAAATTTCCAGAAGTAAAATTTCTACGCTGAAGGGTACATACATGAGTAGTTTTGTTACATATTGCCAAATTCCCCTTCACAGGAGTTGAACCATTTTTATTTCCACTAGTAATGTTTAAGAGGGCCTATTTCCCCACAACTTCACCAACAAGTGTACTGTCAAACTTTTGAGTTTTTGCCAGTCTGATGGGTTAGAAATGCCATCTCAGTGTAATTTTAATTTGTTTTTCTCTTATTATGAGTGAGGCTGAACACCTTTTTATATGTATAAAGAACAAATATTGTTCTGTGAATTGTTTGTTCTTATTTTTTGCTTATTTTTCTATAGGATTTTTCGCCTTTGCCCCCCTTATTTTTAAAAGATCTTCGAGTTTTAGAAATATTATTCCTATAAAGTATTTTTTTAGGCAGGAAAAAATACCAACGATAATAATATGCTATTAATATATACAAATACTGTATTAGCAAGTAAACAAAGTGCTTATTCGTATTTCATTCACTGAATGTGATGAATTATAAAGTGTGGTTGGCAAACACTATAGTAGATAAATATGGTTTGCGGATATACAAATAAAAGAAGCTTGCTCTCTTTTAGTAAAGATTTTGGGCCTACCAAGAGTTCAAGAAGCAAACTCTTAAATAACTGTCTTAACATGTATGCTCAATATGAAAAAGTCCCTTAGGAGCCCTTTTGCTGGTGCCATCAGCTTATGGTCCTTGTCAGTACTTCATCTTGAAAATGAAGAGTAAGGCTCTGTATATATGCCTTTCAACATAGCTAAGAGAACAAGAGAACATAACACTGGAGAAAATGAAACATCAACACAACTTTCCAAATCAAGAACTCATATGCTGACATAGTTGTTGCCTTTCTACTTTGGATCCTTCTCTCTGTGACCTCTTAACTCCTCTCTCATCCTTTTACAGAGAGGCTTATCCCAGGGCCTCTTAGACTTTTCCCAACTTTAGGCCATGTCATGGACGTTAGGCCTCTAGCTGTTGAGGCATAGGGTGGGTAAAGGCTTCTTGCTGACACTGAATTTGGTTCCTAGGGCTAGTGTCGGCTGGCCCTGAATCTTGGAACAATCATAGATCCAGAGCTCTCAGAATAAACCTCTGTCCATTAACAATTGGTACAGCTTATTATCTTTTTGTTAATTTCATTTGAACTTTTCCTTCACTGATGTTAAAGAGAGTGCTCAATTTTAGTATAACTGAATCCAATGTCTGAGATGAGGCCTAAAACATATATTTAAACTCTGCCGGCCAGCCCCGTGGCGTAGCGGTTAAGTGCGTGTGCTCCACTACTGGCGGCCCGGGTTCAGATCCCGGGTGCGCACCTACACACCGCTTGTCAAGCCATGCTGTGGCGGCGTCCCACATAAAGTGGAGGAAGATGGGCATGGATGTTAGCTCAGGGCCAGTCTCCCTCAGCAAAAAGAGCAGGATTGGGGGCCGGCCCCGTGGCTTAAGTGCGCGTGCTCTGCTGCTGGCGGCCCGGGTTCGAATCCCGGGCGCGCACCGATGCACCACTTCTCCGGCCATGCTGAGGCTGCGTCCCACATACAGCAACTAGAAGGATGTGCAACTATGACATACAACTATCTACTGGGGCTTTGGGGGAAAAATAAATAAATAAAATTATTAAAAAAAAAAAAAAAAGAGCAGGATTGGCATGGATGTTAGCTCAGGGCTGATCCTCCTCACACACACACACACACACACACACACACACACACACACACAAAAGAAAAAGCATGTTTACAATTTAAAACTCTCCAGAGGAGGTGCTAAACTAGTTTCCTCAAAGCACATAGATGTTGAATGGCTGGTGTGTACAAAAGGCAAAGTGATTTCCTAACTTAAGTTGTCCATTCCATGTAGAAGAGATAACAGCATCTAGAATTTTCCTAGTGTCATTTACAGAGAATTGAGAAATATTGTCAGTAGGTATGGAAGCCTTAAGGGAGACACTTAAGAGCTAGGGATCTTAGAAGGAAATGAACAAAGTCCACAAGTCAATTTTTTCTTTTTCATATATGGTTCCTTCACTAATAGTTTTCACGGTGGCTGGAACTAAAAACCCAGTAGACTCCACTACTGTTAATTCAACATTCACAGCAAGAAGGATGACTTAGCTTTTCTGGTTGTCATCAAATAAGAAAGCTGTGCCACACTGACTTTATAAACTTGGAAGAATGAAGTTTTAATAATTCACTTTTTATAAGTGTTCGCATCTTGTATTATTCTCAAATTGTTTCCCCAATGATATTGCATAAGTACACATCAGTGACTATGTCTTTATTTCTTAGATAGTCCCCAAAGACCTTTAATATACAGTAGACCACAATATGTATATGTAGAGTAAAACATTTTAAAGCATTTTTGAATATATATAATTTGCTTAAATAATCTCATTTTATGCTAAATTTAAATTATTATACATCCAGGTGGTACAGTACTTCGTTCACCTGGCAATATATACAAATGTACATGTGTTGAAAATGGATTTTAAGCCGTATAACTTAAAAGTCAGAGAAAACTAACACTGTGAAATAGAGTAATACCTCACATATAAGACTTGAAACAATAGCAGCTTTCATAGCTATGCATATTACACCTACAGAGAACCCTCAGGCCTTCACTAAGAGCCTAATTAATTTATATTTAAGAAAGCGAGGAAAAAAACCTTTTCCTCGCTGTAAATGTAATACCCAATAACTATAGAAAAAGTGGAAAAAACAAAATAGAATTAAGAAGTAAATACAACACACACATAGTACCGTTACAAAGAATAATCAATGCTATTTAATATAGCGTGGAGATCCTAACAAGAGCAATAAGACTAAAAAGAAATTAAGAATTATAAAGGAAGAAATAAGTTTGTCATTATTTTCAGTTAAGAGGATTGTATATAGAAAACTTCAAAGAATCTATGAATTGTTGGACTTAAGAGTTTTGAAAGATTGCTAGATACAAGAGAAATATACAAAAGTCAATTATTCATATATATATAAAAGCAACATTAAAACAAAAGGAATTTGAAAAAAGATACAAAAGCAACACAAATTATGCCAGTCTCTAATGAAGAAAATTATAAAACCTTATTGAAAGACATTATAAAAGACCTAAATAAATAGATATGTCAAGATCCTCTCTAAGATTCATTAAAGCAAATTCAATCAAAATCTCAACATGGTTCTGGGGAACCTGACAAGTTGATTCTATCTGTATGAAGGCCGGCCCTGTGGCTTAGCGGTTAAGTGCTCGCACTCCGATGCTGGCGGCCCGGGGTTCGGATCCTGGGCGCGCACCGAGGCACCACTTCTCCCGCCATGCTGAGGCCGCGTCCCACATACAGCAACTAGAAGGATGTGCAGCTATGACATACAACTATCTACTGGGGCTTTGGGGGAAAAATAAAAATAAATAAATAAATTAAAAATTAAAAATAAAATAAAATTTGTATGAAAATGCAAAGGATCAAGAATAGACAAACACTCCTACTGAAGAATAACAAGGTAGGAAAGACTTGCCTTACCAGATTCGACACTTACAATAAAACTATAATAATAAATACAGTGTGGTATTGGCATAGATATAGATAAATAGTGCAAAGGAAAACAAGAGATAATCCAAAAACAGATCTATGCAAATGTGGAAACTCGAGCTACAACAGAGGTTAGCATTGTGAATCCATAGGGAAAGGATGGTTTATTAGAAAATAGTGTTGAGGCAACTAGTTTTTAATTTGGAAAAATAAAATTACCTCATTCTGTATTAAAAAAACAATTCCAGATGTATCAAGGAATTAAATGTGAATCACAAAACTGTAAGACTTTTAGAAGAAAATAAAGAATACATTAATGTTGTAGAGGTAAGAAGGATTTCTTAAATAAGACACAAAAAACAAACTATAAAGTAAAAGATTAAAAAATCCAACCATGGTAAAATGAAAACTTCTGTTCCTCAAAAGATACATTTAAAGACAGAGAAAAAACAAAATTTGTTTTCTGTATACTAACAAAGTATCAGTTTCTAGAATATCTAAGATATTCTATAAATTAAGAAAAACAACCCAATAGAAAAATAAGAAAACATCTTGAACGGACATTTCAGAAGGAAACATAAGATGTTCAATCTCATTAGTAATGAGGGAAAATGCAAATTAAAACCACAATGAGATTCTACTATAAATGCGCTGGATTAACAACACTTTAAAAGTCTGGGCCGGCCCCATGGCTTACCGGTTAAATGCGTGCGCTCCGCTACTGGCGGCCCTGGTTCGGATCCCAGGCGCGCACTGACGCCCCGGTTCTCCGGCCATGCTGAGTCCGCGTCTCACATACAGCAACTAGAAGGATGTGCAACTATGACATGCAACTATCTACTGGGGCTTTGGGGGAAAAAACAAAGAGGAGGATTTGCAACAGATGTTAGCTCAGAGCCGGTCTTCCTCAGCAAAAGAGGAGGATTAGCATGGATGTTAGCTCAGGGCTGATCTTCCTCACAAAAAACAAAATAAATAAATAAACTGTTAAAAAAAAAAAAAGTCTGACAATACCACTTGATGATGAGGATGCCTTATAATCTTTATACACAGCTAATAGGAGTTTAAATTGGTACAGTGGATTAGGTAAATGGTTTGGCATTACACAGTAAAGTTGACTAAGCCTTTTTTACAACTAGGTATACATCCTAGAGAAACTTGTGCCACTAGGACACATGTATAAGAATGTTCATAACCACATTGGTAATAATAGCAAAAAGCTGGAAACAACTCAAGTGTCCATCAACTCAAACTGGATTAATTAATTGTAGCATATTCCTACAATGAAATTGAACAAATTATAGCTATATACATGAACATGGGTGAGTTCTCACACTGCTTAGGAATCCATAAATATGTGACAAATTTAAAAGAAAAGTCAGAAAACAATACTTAGGAAATAGTTACTTCTGGTGCTGGGGACCTAATTGGGGTAGGGTATACAGGGGCTTCAAAGGTATTAGTAAAGGGGCTTCAAAGGTATTAGTAAATGTTCTATTTCTCAACCTGGATGTAGGTAGAGGCCTGCTCATTTATTATTATTTGTATTTGATTATACATATTAGTCAATATTTCAATTCAATACATAATATTCAATATATGTGTGTGTCTGTGTATACACACATATGTGTATACATATGTGTGTCTCTGTGTGTGTATATAGTGTATATATACACATATATATGCAATATCACTATAGATATTGTCTTTTTTAATAATTTTATTTATTTATTTATTTTTCCCCCAAAGCCCCAGTAGATAGTTGTATGTCATAGTTGCACATCCTTCTAGTTGCTGTATGTGGGACGCGGCCTCAGCATGGCCGGAGAAGCGGTACGTCGGTGTGCGCCCGGGATCCGAACCCGGGCCGCCAGCAGCGGAGCATGCGCACTTAACCGCTAAGCCACGGGGCCGGCCCTGATTTCTTTTTTTTTTTTAATTGAGGTAACATTGGTTTATAACATTATATACATTTCAGGTGTACATCATTATATTTCAACTTCTGTACAGACTATATCATGTTCACTACCAAAAATCTAGATGCCATTCATCACTGTACACATGTGCCTCTCTACCCCTTTTCCCTCCCCACACCCCCTTCCCTTCTGGTAATCACCAATCTGTTCTCTGCATCCATGTGTGTGTTTGTCTTCCACATACGAGTGAAATCATATGGTATTTGTCTTTCTCCATCTGACTTAATAATACCCTCAAGGTCCACCCATGCTGTCACAAATGGCAAGATTCCATCTTTTTTTTTTTTCACAGCCGAGTAGTATTCCATTGTGTATATATACACCACATCATCTTTATCCATTTATCCATTGACGGGCACTTAGGTTGTTTCCAAGTCTTGGCTATTGTGAATAATGCTGCAATGAGCATAGGGGTGCATTATCTTTTTGAATTAGTTTTCTCACGTTCTTTGGATAAATACTCAGAAGTGGAATAGCTAGATCATACGGTAGTCCTATTTTGGGGGAATCTCCATACTGTTTTCCATAATGGCTGCACCAATTTACACTCCCATCAATAGTGCATGAGGGTTCCCTTTTCTCTACATCCTCTCTAATACTTGTTATTTCTTGTCTTTTTAATAATAGCCATTCTGACAGGCGTGAAGTTTTGATTTGCATTTCCCTAATAATTAGTGATGTTGAACATCTTTTCATGTGCCTATTGGTCATCTGTATATCTTCTTTGGAAAAATGTCTGTTCAGATCCTCTGCCCATTTTTTAATCAGGCTGTTTGTTTTTTGTTGTTGAGTTGTATGAGTTCTTTATATATTTTGGATATTAACCCCTTATCAGAGAGATGATTTGCAAATATCTTCTCCCAATTGGTAGGTTGTCTTTTTGTTTTGTTGATGGTTTCCTTTGCCGTGCAGAAGCTTTTTATTTTGATATAGTACTATTTATTTATTTTTTCTTTTGTTTCCCCTGCCTGAGGAGACATACTCAAAAAAACACTGCTAACATCAATGTCAAAGAGTATACTGCCTATATTTTCTTCTAAGAGTTTTATGATTTCAGGTCTTATATTCAAGTCTTTAATCCATTCTGAGTTAATTTTTGTGTATGGTGTAAGATAATGGTCTATTTTCACTCTTTTTTTTCTTTTTTTTTTTCGTGAGGAAGATTGGCCCTGAGCTAACATCTGTTGCCAATCTCCCTCTTTTTGCCTGAAGAAGATTGTTGCTGAGCTAACATCTGTGCCAATCTTCCTCTCTTTTTTGTATGTGGGATGTCACCACAGCACAGCTTGATGAGGGGTGTGTAGGTCCATGCCCACGATCTAAACCTGCAAACCCCAGGCCCTTGAAGTGGAGGGGGGGATCTTAACCACTATGCCACTGGGCTGGCCCCTCTACTTTCATTCTTTTTCATGTGGTTGTCCAGTTTTCGCAACACCATTTATCAGAGACTTTCCTTGCTCCACTGTATGTTCTTGGTTCCTTTTTTGAAAATTAGCTATCCATAAACGTATGAGTTTATTTCTGGGCTCTCGATTCTGTTCCATTGATCTGTGTGTGTCTTTTTGTGCCAGTACCATGCTGGTTTTTGTTGTTGTTGTTTGTTTGTTTTTTCTGCTGAGGAATATTCGCCCTGAGCTAACATCTGTGCCAATCTTCCTCTATTTTTTTGTATGTGGGACACTGCCACAGCATGGCTGGTGAGTCGAGTAGGTCTGTGCCCAGGATATGAACCTGCAAAGCCGGGCCGCTGAAGCAGAGAGTATGGAACTTTAACCACTCGGCCACGGGGCGAGGCACAGTACCATGCTCTTTTGATTACTACAGCTTTGTAGTATATTCTGAAACCATGGAGTGTGATATTTTCAGCTTTGTTCTTTTTTCTCAGGATTGCTTTGGCTATTCGGGGTCTTTTGTTGTTCCATAGAAATTTTAGGATTCTTTATACTATTTCCGTGAAAAAAGTCATTGGGATTGTGATAGGGATTGCACTCAATCTGTAGACTGCTTTAAGTAACATAAACATTTTAACTACGTGAATTCTTCCAATCCATGAGAACAAAATATTTTTCCATTTCTTTGTGCCTTTGATTTCTTTCAACAATGTCTTAATAGTTTTCAGTGTACAGGTCTTTCACCTCCTTGGTTAAATTTATTACTAGGTATTTTATTCTTTTTGTTGCAATTATAAATGGGATTGTGTTCTTGATTTCTCTTTCTGCTAGTTCACTGTTAGTGTATAGACATGCAACTGATCTTTGTATGTTGATTTTGTACCCTATAACTTTACTGTATTTGTTAATTATTTCTACACCATATTCTATATATACAATCATGTCATCTGCAAATAGTGACAGTTTTATTTCTTCCTTTCCAATTTGCATGCCTTTTCTTTTTCTTGCCAAATCGCTCTGGCTAGGACTTCCAATACTATGTTGAATGAGAGTGGTAGGAGTGGGCATCCTTGTCTTGTTCCTGTTCTTAGAGGGATAGCTTTCAGTTTTTCACCACTGAGGATGATGTTAGCTGTGAGTTTGTTATATATGGCCTTTCTTTTGTTGAGGTACTTTCCTTCTACACCCATCTTATTGAGAGTTTTTTTCATAAATGGATGCTGAATCTTGTCAAATGCTTTCTCTGCATCCATTGAGATGATCGTGTGATTTCTATTCTTCATTTTGTTAATGTGGTGTATCACACTGATTGATTTCTGGATGTTGAACCATCCTTGCATCACTGGAATAAATCCCACTTGGTTGTGGTGTGTGATCCTCTTAATGTATCGTTTATTCTATTTGCTAATATTTTGTTGAGAATTTTTGCATCTATGTTCATCAGCAATACTGGTCTGTAATTTTCCTTTTTTGTGTTGTCCTTGCCTGGTTTTGGTATCAGGCTAATGTTGGCCTCATAAAATGAATTAGGAAGCATCCCTTCCTCTTCAATATTTTGGAAGAGTTTGAGAAGGACAGGTATTAAATCTTCTTTGAATGTTTGGTAGAATTCACCAGAGAAGCTGTCTAATCCTGGACTTTTGTTTTTTTGGGAGGTTTTCTTTGGTGAGGAAGATTCACTCTGAGCTAACATCTGTTGCCAATCTTCCTCTTTTTTTCCTTGAGGAAGATTAGCCCTGAGCTAATATCTGTGCCAATCTTCCTCTATTTGGTATGTGGGTTGCCGCCACAGCATGGCTTACCAAGTGGTGTAGGTCTGTGCCCAGGATCCAAACCTGCAAACCTGGGCCACCAAAGTGAAGTGTGCCCAACTTAACCACTACACCACAGGGCTGGCCCCTGGGAGGTTTTTGATTATTGTTTCAATCTCTTTTACTAGTGATTAGTTTATTCAGATTCTCTAATTCTTCTTGATTCAGTTTTGGGAAATTTTATGATTCTAAGAATCTATCCATTTCTTCTAGATTATTCAATTTGTTGGCGTATAGCTTTTCATAATATTCTCTTATAATCCTTTGTATTTCTGTGGTATCCATTGTAATTTCTCCTCTTTCATTTCTAATTTTACTTATTGAGCCTTCTTAGATATTGTCTTGTAGCTTGCTTTTTTTTACTTAATAATAACGTGAGACCATTTTTCACTTAAGAGATTAGCAAAGACAAAAATATTTAATACACTGTATTATCAAGGAGAAGTGAACATTCTTATATACTAGAGTGTAAATTAGCACTTTTTGAAGGGCACTTTGGCAATATCTATCAAAATTATAGCCAGCTCTGTGATCTAGTGGTCAAGATTCCACACACTCACCACTGTGGCCCAGGTTTGTTTCCCAGTCAGGGAACCACAACACCTATCTGTCAGTACAGGTGACCAGGTTTCAGCGGAGCTTCCAGACTAAGACAGACTAGGAAGAAGGACCTGGCCACCCACTTCTGAAAAAATTGGCCATGAAAACCCTGTGAATAGCAGCAGAGCAGTCTGATATAGCACTGGAAGGTGAGAGGATGGCACAAACAGAATGGGCAGGGTTCTGCTCTGCTGTACACAGGGTTGCCAGGAGTCAGAATTCACTTGATGGCACTAACAACAAATCAAAATTATAAGTGCACACAGCCTTCAGCTCAGCAATTCCACTTCTAAGAATTGGAAGTGGCCTCTAAGCCACTACTGGCCATTTGTATGTCTTCTTTTTATGAACTGTCTGATGACAACTTTTACTTATTTTTCTATTGGGGTATTTCTCTTCTTTTATTGGTTTGTAAAAAACATCCCCAGTTTGTCTACTATAAACGTTGCAAATACTTTCCCTAACTTTGTCATTTGCCTTTTATTTTTGTTGCTATATATATTTATCTTTTCTTTAATAATTTTTCCATTGACTTTAGGCTGAGAAAGATCTTCCAAACCACGAGACCAGATAAATAATAGCCTATATATTTTTTCAGTTCATTTATGGTCATTTAACTTTTTACTTCATCTGGAAATTATCTGAGTATGATGATTGATAGTGATAAACCTTTATTTTTTCCCAAAGAGTTCTATTTTTGTTCCACTACCATACCTTAAAAAAATCCATCCTGTTCTTATTGTTTTTAAATATTTTATTTTCAAATAATTTTAGATTTACAAAGAGTTGCAAAGATATTAAAGAGTGCTCCTGAACCCACTGATTTTAAATCCTGACCTTATTAACTTCCTACATGTGTTTCCTTCCATTTTTAGTCTATGGTCAGATCCATGCAATAAATTTCAGAAACATGTTTATTCAAAATAGTAAAAACGCAAAAATTTTGTGTATCTAAAAAGAGATTATCATTTCCAGATTTCAGAGATGATTTTTATTTTCTCTGTTTGCATTTCTTATCTCCTAAATATTCTATAATAAGCAATATCACTTTTATAATCAGAAAAAAGCCAATAAACATTATTTTAAAGAATAACACAGGAACATTTAACTATTTAGAAAAATGGTTATCAAGTATAACTCATTCAAGAATTTCAGCTCAGTGATGTTTTATCAGTTTTCCATTCATGCCTTTACAGTTCATCAATAATTGTAGCCACTTAGGCACAGAGCTTTCCATAAAGTAAATCGGTATAAGTATCAGTATAAATACAATGAAATTGGTCACTCTTCTTAAAAGATTCATCAAGGACATGAAGATCATCACTACTTTCTGTACTCTCAGGCGTAGGGAAACATAGCAGTGTTAGAGGAGGCATCTTAGGAAGTTTCTGAGGGAACCTTAGCAGTCTTTTTCCCCTAATAAAGTCTTCATCTATAGAAGCTATATGCCAAGTAAATCAGTCTGCCTCTTTTGAAATAGAAATTCAAGGACCAATCCTTACCTAGCAGGGACTGCTGGGAGAATTCCTAACAGAATTAAGCAGAAAGGATCATTGTACATAATGTGATATCAATGAAAACAAGCTTTTTGGGAAAAACCGTTTGAGGTCACTGGCCTTGGACAGAGGTCTAAGCCTTAGCCCCTCAGGACACTGTAATTCATAAAGTTGGGAAACATAGGACAGACACACAAACTAAGATATTGGTAAAATGAGATGGATGGAAGAAAGGTTTCCACTTTGACTTCTTTTTTTAAATTAATAGACTGTTTTTTGGAGCAGTTTTAGATTTACGGAAAAATTGAGTAGAAAGTACAGAGTTCCCATATACTCTCTCATCCCCCCATCCCTCCGTTTTCCCATCACTAACATCTTTCATTAGTGTGGTACATTTGTTATAATTGATGAGCCAATATTGATTCATTATTAACAAATAAAATCCATGATTTACATTAGGGTTCACTCTTTGTGTTGTTCATTCTACGGGATTTGAAAAATCTATAATGACCTGTTAGCCAGTATTAGAATATCATACACAATAGTTTCATTGCCCTAAAAAAACCCCTGTACTCCACCTATTCATCCCTCCGTACCCCCCACCCCGAGCCCTTGACAACCACTGATATTTTTACCGTCTCCATAATTTTGCCTTTTCCAGAATGTCATATAGTTGGAATCATCCAGTATGTAGCCTTTTCAGATTGGCTTCTTTCATTTAGCACTATGTGTTTAAGTTTCCTCTGTGTCTTTTCATGGCTTGATAGCTCATTTCCTTTTATGGCTGAATAATATTCCATTGTCTGGTTGTACCACAGTTTGTTTATCCAGTCACCTATTGAAGGACATCTTTGATGCTTCCAGGTTTTGTCAATTATGAATAAAGCTGCTATAAACATTTGTGTGTAGGTTTTTATGTGGACAAAAATTTTCAACTCATTCGCACAACCAGGAATCATGATTGCTGGATTGCTGGATTAGACGATAAGAGTTTGTTTTGTAAGAAACTGCCAAACTGTTTTCCAAAACGGCTGTACCATTTTGCATTCCCATCAGCAATGAAAGACAGAGTTCCTGGTGCTGTGCATCCTCACCACATTGGCCACACATACAAACTCAACATGTTGGTAAAATGATATGGGTGAAACAATGGTTTTTTCATAGTTTTAAATTCTTAATATTTACTTAAAAAGAAAACCTTCCAAAACAAAACCGGCTGTTTAAAAGTATATGCATTATATCGCAAACTCACTTATCTATTCCACTGCTTGGTAGACTTATTTACTTTATTGTATGTTTGTTGTCTTCAGAAAGCTACATGATTCACCTCAGATTCTGATGGTATTCTCCATGGCTTTGGCTCAGATCCTTGAGGACTGGGTCAATGATCTAATGAGTCATTTGCATTCCTGATTGCTATAATACTATGATGTCCTTACTGTCTCCATCCCTCGCCCCACCCCAGCTCATTCATTTAAGTTATCAATGTTGATATATGAGTAATATCAGGCTACACACTGTATAGTAGTGACAAGTTAATTACATAGTTATTAAGAGATAATGTGGGAGTAGTAACATAAGTTATCATGTAATTACTTTTGTTCTCAGAGGCATTACCATGTAATTAAACCAAACCTGATGTAATATTTTACAGCAACTAACAGTGATGAATTCTATATTCCCCATCCTCCTCCCTGTAAAAAAATCTGCACTCAGTTAGGTCAATTTGATTTTTCAATTCTTTGTTTATTTTCCATCTTTCTTAGATATCTACACTTTAGTGATGATTTACGAGCTCTCTCAGACTGCCCTGCTATACCTTCTATATCAATAGTTACCAGGTACTTGCTGCCACATAGCACATGAAAGGCTGTATTTTTTTAAGGGTGTATTTTTATTACCTTTAGCTGTTTTAGGAAAGAGAATAAGATATAAATTAAAAGTTTGACTAGTCTGAATCCTCAATGTACTAGACTCATGCCACTACCACTCCTACACTTGATTTTTATTATAAGAAGTAAATGAAAAGAAAGTAAAAGCCCAGAGTGCTATCAAATGTACTTTGATTCATTCAATCAACCAACAGCTATTGAATGCCTACCATCACTAGGTACTGTGCTAGACATCAAAGGATTCAAAGATGGATAAAACATAGTGGTTGTCCTTGAGGATTTTATAGCTTTAGGAGAAAAAGTCACGTAAATACTTTAAAAATAATCCTGGCACAAGTATGGAGTATGAACTTACTAGGAAAGAGATTGTTGGCAGAGAGATCAAATAGGATCTACTGCAATATTCTAGGAGTGGTTCTCAAAGTGTGGTCCTACACTTTAGCATCACCTAAGCCGTACCCTAGACCTACCAAATCAGAAGCTCTGGGGCTAGGGCCCAGCAATTTGTCTTTTAACAAGTTCTCCACGTGATTCTGATGCATGCTCAAGTTTGACAACCACTGTTCTAGGTAACAGATAATAAGCACAGGAAGGAGAATAAACAGGTTTAGTGATTTGATGTGGGTGCTGACGAAAGCTAATAAGTTGACAACAATTTTGTGGCTTAAAGCTTAGGAAGCTGTGTGAAAAATGAAACATGGGATATGTCCCAGTCTCAGTTCATGTCAAGCACTCTTCACCAGAGATTCTTATCGCCTTCTCTGTGGAGGAGCTACATTTTGCCCCACTCTCACCTGTAAGTGGAGGAATATCAGTAAAGATCCTAGGTAGGACAGGACAAGGGTGCTGTTATTTGATGCACTGGACACTCAACCGGGCATTTTGGCAAACCAAATTTATAGATCTACTGGATAACTTCAATACATTCTGTGAAATCTCGACTGGAGCCTCTGGCCTGTATGCCACCGCCTATTACAGAAGGAATTGATGTTCAGGATTATGATCTTAAGAATTAGTTTTCATATTTGTACTGTAGGTACTTAGGACAACTGATATTAGATATTGCCTCTTTTCCTAACACATGTGTTCTCTCCTTATTTACCTCTATTCTAAGTGACAGTAAGGGAAAGGTAGCTGTGATCAGTCTCTCTGTCACTGGATTAGTCACATATACTATGCTAGCTGGGGTTAATCTTAAATCAAGGTGACCTGACACTAAAGTACAGCCTATCCTGCTATTTTCTGACTCACTCCATCCCTTCTGACAAAATCCCTCAATAACCAAATTCTTAGATATACTGACCAGAATGGTTTTTATTTGATGGTAGGGGGCAAGTTTGTTGTAGCTGTGCCTGTGAGTGATTTATTTACTTACACACACAAATAATATTTACTGAGTTATTTACTCTATGCCAGGCACTGTGTTGGGTCCTAGGGATACATTGGTGAATAAGACACATACGGTCCTTGCTCTCTTGAAGCTTATATATATGTATTTTTTTTGTGTGAGGAAGATCAGCCCTGAGCTAACATCCGTGCTAATCCTCCTCTTTTTGCTGAGGAAGACCGGCTCTGAGCTAACATCTATTGCCAATCCTCCTCCTTTTTTTCCCCCAAAGCCCCAGTAGATAGCTGTATGTCATAGCTACACATCCTTCTAGTTGCTGTGTATGGGACACAGCCTCAGCATGGCCGGAGAAGCAGTGCATCGGTGCACGCCCAGGATCCGAACCCGGGCCGCCAGTAGCGGAGCGCGTGCACTTAACGGCTAAGCCACGGGGCCGGCCCCTGAAGCTTATATGTTAATAGGAGAGATAAAAAGAAAACAAGTAATAAGTTAGTAATTAAGATAATAAATAAGTAAATAAGATAATTCCAGAGAATGTTCAGTGCTATTAAGGAAAAGGACTATGTGTAGCAGTCGAGAATAGTGAAGGGACACACATTAAATAGGATGATTAGAGAAGAGGTGACTTTTAAGTCAAGACTGAGGAAGAGACAGAGATAGCTGTGGCGAGAGTAGGGGAAGAGCGTTCTAGGCAAAAAGAACTCCATGTGCAAGGTGTCTAAGGCCTGACAAAAGGCCAGTATAGCCAGAGCATGCAAGCAAAGGTGAGTGTAGCATGAAATACAGATGCAAGGATAGCAGATCATATAGATCCTTTTAGGCCACTATAGGAGTTTAGATTTTTAGTCTAAGTGCAACTAGAAGCCACTGAAGGGTTGTAATCAGGGGACTAAAATAATCCAGTTTTTCCCTAAAATGATTATTTTGGCTACTGTGTAGAAAATGGAATGGAGTGCAAGAAAGAGTGAATGTATGGACATCAGTTAGGAAGCTACTGTAGTAAAGTATAAAATAGGCCTGAGCTACAGTCATGGCAGAAAAGAGAGTTGAGATAAAAGAAATTTGAGATAAGATGATATGAGATATAGCCTTAAAATTGAGTCAAAAGAGCTCATTGAAGGTTTGCACAAAGGGAAAGAAAGCCCTCAAGAATGATTCCCAGGTTTCTACCTTGAGATATAGGATGTTTGATGTTCCATGTATTGTTTGATACATGGAGCATGTTGTAGGGAACATTTTCAGAACCGTAAGTATGGGTAAAATGGTGTAGACAAGGCATGCAAACATACACATTTGTAGAGCCCACCCATCCATTACCTTTTTAAGAAGAATCGCCTCACCTCCAGCATTGCTGAGGGCCTCAGTTGATATGTTTTGGGCGTGAAAATCAGCCCTTATTGCTAACTGGACCAAGGGGAAGGCATCTGACTCAAGAGCAAACAACTTATGGTTCTTCCAGCGTCCTACTTATGAATGACACAAAAAGTCAATTGAACTAATCTAGTGTTCTCTTTCAGGAGCCAGAATGGAAAGCAAAGAAAGACCATGAAGCTGACTGTGAGGTAGGAAGAAGTGGATATGCAATGCAGCTGAGTAACATTAATCTGTAAGCACTGGAGTGAAGATCCATGAATATCCACTGTTGGGGTCTCTAGAACTGATTTGAATCTGGAATCACCATCTGGCTCTACTCTCAGTGAAAACTTGTCCAGTTTTGGCTCCTGTTTGAGATTCTTCTTATAATAGGTAACTAATGAATCCTTACTGTGTCAGGCACTGAGCTTTATAAACATTCTTTAACTTTCATAATAACCCAAATGAGGTAGGTAATCATTATCCTCATTTTTAAAGGTGAGGAAACTGAGGCTTAGAGATGTTAAGTAACTTGTCCATAGTCCCACAACTAGTTAATGGCAGTACCAGAACTCAAACCCATGTCTTTTGACCCATTGTCTTAACCACTCTGTTAAAATGCTCCCTTAACACTCGTGTGCTTCCTTACAATAAATTCCTTATCCTGAGCTAGATGAAATGGGTTTCTGTTGCTTTTAACCAAAGGAGTCAGATGAAACAGGGCCTTAAAGCCAAAGTATGATTCTCTACTATATCTTGCCCCATCCTCCATGCCAACAAGCTCTCTCACATAGTTGTCATTCTTAAGAAAATTGAATAGAGCAAAATAAATTTACCGTACTGTGGGGATTTTGAAATGCACATATAAAAAATAGGATGATATATTATAATCATAAATCCATATCCTTTCTTTTTCCTCTGACTTCGAATACTTTAAGATAGAATTAAGATCTAAATACAACTGTGAAAAATCATTTTCCTCCTCTACCTTCTAAAAAATTAAAAGAAAGAGTTCTGGTGGTGCCCTCTTATGTAACAAAATTTTATAACGTGCTATTTCACGGCTTAAAGACTGAACTCGGTAGAATTTGGCTTGTAACTACATAGCATTTCAAGGCAAAGAAACCTTCCCCAACATCTTTCACTTTCCTTTGTGACAGACAGTCTGCTACTCCTAAGCTTTAGAATTGGTCATCCCTCACATATTTTTATTAGTGATTTAGGCATGCTGGGGCAGTAGTGCAAGAAGGCATGAGAAGTTTACTGTAAGGCACTGAATAAATGATTATAGATATGAGAAGAAGATATTTTAAATATAATGGTCAAACTTATTTTTAAGAAACTTTCAGTTTTGTGTTCATCATCCTAGGGAGTAATTTTTTTTCAACTGTGATGTTTTTCTAGCCATTTTCAAGAGGGCAGGTGGAATGTTTATATGAATACCTTTCATCGAATTCAATAGCTAATGCAGTTTCTATAGAAGGTAAGCAACTCCTTAGTCTGACCCTTGTCTTTTGCACAGAAGAGCATGAAGTTTTATCTTTAAGATGACGACTTACAGCAAGCTAGAATACTTTAGATTCTTCTTTAATGAAAGAAGGTATTTAGCAACCAGGGTGGCATTGACAGTTTTATGTACCTAGATCATGTTGTGCTACAAAAATGTTTAAGTTTAATAAAGATGCTAACTAGATATTTTTTTCTACAAAGACATATGTTTAAACATTTTATAATTGTTTTACTACTTCCTTAAAATTGGTTTTTCAGAAAAATCATGTACTTCTGCTGGTATGAGTATAGATGACTGTCTCTTTACATTGTGTTTTAGTCTTAGCCTAATTTCTAGAGTAAGAAAAAGTGTGAAAAACCTTCAGCCATTAAATTCATACATTTAACCAGTCACAGCCTTGAAATCTTGCTCTACCTGAAAGCACCATTAAAAATGTTTGACTATTATTACTAGAGGAAATTTTTAATAAAAGCTAATTAAGCTACAAAACTTCCAATCGGTTAACTGATTTTAGGGGCTAAATTTCTGGTACTTCTAATTATCCTCTGATGGCTTTACTTAGTGTTTCACAACCATGACAGACGACAGTGAAAAACTGCAGTGAAATTCATCCACCCTGACACTGTGCTAAGCACCGGCTTCTCCCTCTCCAAGTAAAATCAATACTCTGTTTGAGTAAACACGTTTACAGCTTTATTAGGATGTCTTGCTTGTTCTGTAACGGCTACTTGAAGCTGTGGTAACAAATCGACTCAACTCAGTTAAACCTAGAGAGCTGGGTAAGAGGCCCATCGATAAGGTTGTTATAAAAATAAACTGCAGGAGATCAGAAAGCTGGAGCAAACAGTCAGTCTGGTAAATGTCAATACTTTCCCTTACAGAGGATGACAAAAACAGTGAGATCATGTGGAAAGTCTTTTTTTCCCCCTTAAAAATGTTTCTTGTTTCAACTGGATAAAGCATATCTACTTTTTGTGCACAACTCTTCTGAATGAAATTTTTGCTTCCTAATTCCCATGTGCACCTGGAACAGGAAGCTGATGTAAAGACTTGGTATTTTCCTTGCCATTTCAGATTCTTTATTTTCCTTCACATTTAGAGGTGTATTTTGATTTTCACGACTTTATTAAGTCCTCTTATTCAAGTTATCTGGAGTACCTATGGTGGCTCAGTCTTACCTTCTTTTTATTAATGAAATAAAACTTTCATCATCTACATTTGAGAGGTCATTTCAATGCAGTGTTCTCTCTTGCCATAATATCTGTGAAACCTGATGTTGTACCTTCCAAACTAGGCCTTCCAGATTTATGCATTTAACAAGAGCAAACAGTGTTAGCTTTAGACAGGCTGCACAACCTCCTGACTACGGTAGTACATAAAAATGTCTGCTACCTATTAGGAGCAAGCCTCCACAGTGGCTATAGCTCTACCAAACAAGACTCATATACCCTCTTTAGATGTTCACAGGTTGCTCAAAGAACTAACATCTGGCAGGAAATTCCCACTTCAATTTGGCTAGCTTAGACAAAGTAATGGTTTCCCCCTGCTGAAAAGTGCTCAGATGTAAACTTTTTTTTTTCATTTTCTAGGTAGTCTAGTTAGTAAAATTTTGTTTTGTTTTGACTTCATATTGACTACCAACTAGTCATGAACTCAAATAACGTGTGACCCATATGTTAGAAAACACAGATTTTTATGGAAAAAGGAAATCAACAAACATATAATTTTGAAATAACTTAAAAAGCTACTACTGTGCCTGCCAAGGTAAGGTCTGACCTAGCAGGTATTTGCATAATGAAAACCAAAGCCTAAGTGGTGTCAGATGGTGCAGTGACTGATATGGACAGGAAGTCAATTCAGAGCAAAGGTTCCTTTACAATAGCTCAGCACAACACACTCTCCCACACAAAGTGAGCAATTGAGCAGTACGGTATAAAATATAGGCAAGTGGTCAGTGCTATCACTATAAGGATAACTTAATTTCCTCTTTCTGGTGGCTGAAAATGGCAATCTGTCAAATTCTATTAACATGGCATGGGACATTGCATTTTAATTAAAAAAAAACCCAAAAAGTCAAAAAACAAAAAAAACTTTTAAATGCCCCTAATTCAGGAAACAAGCTCCTGAAGAGTACCACTAAGCAGTAAGTGTTACTTGTATAGATAAGGTGCTCTTCCCCCCCAACCCCTTTCAAAATACTGCTTTAAAGATCATTGCTCCTCATGGAACAAAAATGTACAAGACCAGGTTAGAATTTAAATTTTATACCTAATGTGTGATCTCTTGATGTGGTTCCCAAAATAAAAGTTTAGCATATGTTTCTGTTTATTGTTGAAGTCAAACATCTTGGATACCCACATGTCAAGAAAAACTACATCAAAGGCTTCTATTCATTTGGGATATTGACTCTTGACCTATATATTTCCAAGAGACCTGTATAACAGACTGCTTAACTGACAACTTTCATTTGGGTTATGAATATGTGTAATTACTGGATCATGAATTAATGAGTCAGGAGATAGGCAATACTGCCTTCTAGTATTGCATATTTGTAATTAACTCCCTTTATTTGGCCCTCATTTTCCTCATCCATCAAATGGGGGCTTTTGAATAGACCATGGTTTTCATGCCTAACATCAACTCATTCCAGGGAGCTGCTTTCTGAGCCACCAAATCAAATGTGGATAGGGTCAAATAGGGATTTGTTTAATCTCACTTCATTCTGATTCAGATAAGACCTCATTTCAACATAGTTTCACTAATGAAAATTAGCTTGAAAACCAAAAACCAAAAAATACAGTTTTTAAAAATATTCCCTTTCAGCACTAACATTTTAAGCAATATCATTAAAAAGAAAAAGACTCATCAGGGTAAAGTCAATTCTGCTGAAATAAGGAGATGATAAGCTTATTTATGCCCTAATTCATAAGCAAGATAACTAATTTTGTTACTATTTAACTCAATAGAAAAACCTGTACTTGATCAACTGACAATTCCTCACAGCAGGGTGGTTCTAAAATTTTAAGAGCATTTGATGACAAAAAAACTGGTTTTTAATTTGCCATTTATTTCATGCACTAAAAATAAAACATATATATCTCAACTTGATAAAATGGCAATGTTATCTGGACAATTAAATGAAAAATAAATTAAGAGCCTGTGTTCATACCCCAGGTTTGGGAACTCATATATCTGAAGTGAGAATAGCTGTGAATTTAGTAATCATGTTGCTAATTTTGTTTGTTTTATTCAGACATCTGCTGATAGTAAACAGCCTTACAACATCAGAGTTACATTTCATACAAATTTCCATATAGTTTGGAAAGTTGCTTCTCATGACTTATTTACCATGGGTAAGACTTCTACTAGGTCCCAAAGTTGGCCAGGCTATGCATCAGCACTCCCAATATGTGATTTTATTTATTTTGATTATATTAATTACACAGCCAACGAAGGCACGTTGTAACAAATTCAAACATTGAGACAAGATTTAAAATTGAATACATTTACCTTTATGAAAATTTACTATACTGCTCCTACCTTTTATCATTTTGCTTTCAACTGATGAATCTCTGTTAGGTCAAAGAACCAGTCTACAGACTAGTGTTCAGAAAATCACTTTGGCTATTTCTCCTCATTTGGAGGGGAAGATAAGATGATATACTAATGGAATGGAATATAGCAAAATGATTAGGGGTAAGAACTTTGGTGCCTAACTTTGAGTTTGAATCCTAGCTTTCACTGTGACCTTGGGCAAATTAATCTCTTGAACCTCTGAGACCAGAGGAACTGTCCAGCTAAGCCTAGGCCCAGCTGCAAAGCCACAGATTTGTGGAGCTGAATAAATGGTTGTTGTTTTAGGTCACTAAGTTTTGGGGGTGGTCTGTTATGCAGCAAAAGCTAATTGCTACATGTTGCATGAATTAGACTGATATGGTAGGTACAACTGAATTCAAATTCCTGTAATAGCAGCAAGGACCACTATTGGATTCAAATTAGTTCTATTTGACTGACAAATATTCTAGTCCAGGAAACCGACACACATATATTTTGTCATGTTGCAATTCTGTCTAAGAAAATTAACTTTAGAAATTTTGCTTCTGACATTTCCTCTGGCCCTCTGCCACTAAATAAAATCTTATGAATATCAACATTGTTTTCTTGGAATAAATATTTACCAATTATCTTCAAATACAGGAAACCTAAGGTTCATATTTGAGCTTTGGCGTCTGATAGCCTACCTGGCTCAGACTGTCTCTGTCTTATCCAATTCTCCAGAAGAGAAAGTCCTTTGAATTCCATTATCTATTTATAATTTCTTCTAGATAGAGGCCATCCAGGATACTAGATCTTTGAGGGAACATTCATGTTTGTGAGAAATTCCAGACTCCACCCTAAAATCATTCTGCATTCCACGCGAACCAAGTTATTTCTCTTTTTGTCATGGGTTGAGGATTATCTTTACCTCTTTTAACCAACAAAGGCTTAAACAATCTTAAGCAAGGTTCTTGAAATTTGGTCCTGGTTCAACATCAGCTTATCTAAATCTGTGGATGCGTAACAGTAGAGCATGTCATGAAGTGTCCTATGATTGTGCAAGGTGTGAATCTCTCTTCCTTTCCCTCCTGCAAGAACTTGAGCTGCTGTCTGTGGTGAATTTCATATTCCTAATGACCAGGTCAATTCTATACTTCATTTGATGGTTTTAAGGACAATTGCTGCTTAAGACATAAAACATCAAAGATGTCCTGCTAGAGTTAAAAGATGGAAAGGTACTATTGTTGCCCTGGGGTGGGTTAAGAGTATGCAGCTCTCATCTTGGTGACCATCAAGTAAATTCTCTGCATAGAGTGGGTCATATAATGGTTTTGGTTTTTGAGTGAAGAAGTGAGAAACGATATATTTAACACTCACCCAGTTATTTTCTAGTCTTCTGAGTTGGACAGCAAAGGAAGGAGGTGGTGCAGAAAAAAAAAAATTACAAGAATTCTGAACCACTTCTTTGCACAGCACAGTGAAGCAGCAATTAAGAAGAATGGGAGAGTAAGCTACAAATGTGTGGGAACAAACAAACAGGGTGAGAATAGAAAATACGAAGATAATTGAGAGAATCCCTAGGCTCTCAGAAGTATACACAGGTGCAACATGAAAAAGAAGTAGCCTCCCTGTTCTGGAAACTTATATCTTTTTTTTTTTTTTTTAACCAAAATTCTTTTCTGAACATGAATTATAATGTGAAATTAATGCTCCTTTTTATTAGTTTGGAAATAGGATAATTATTTACACTGTGATTGCTAAGTGGCTTTAAGAGTCATTTGCATATTGTAGGTAATATCTTTTAGGGTGATAAATCTTCTCTGCTAAAGCTGTCATGAGAAATCTGAAAATAAAATGTATTAGAGGCAGCACAGTAACTTTACTATCATTGAAAATAAACTGTTCTAAGCTACATATGGCTCTTAATCACATTAATGAAGCTTTTTTTAATCCCCAAAATGTTGGTCCTTGGGTGAAGTCTCTAGTCTTTTATCTGAGAGTATATACATGTGCCTGGGTATAATCTGTCAAAGGTGTACTCACTTTTAGTCTAAAGATGATTTGTAGGTCTAGTCCATATTCCTACAGCTGCCATAAAACATACAACTAAATCATATTAGATTAACACAGGCTGGTATTGACAGCCCACTGGGAACATATTGATTCGGTCCCCTTTCATGTTATTTGTTATGATTTTTCTTCTCAGTTTCATTTACTGGGAAGACACAGGGGAAGAGATTTCACCGGGAACAATGACAGTATCTGTCACAAAATGTTCTCAATGTTTCCACTTGTTACTATGGCAGTGACAAAGAGGGTTCCAAATGAAAAGGCAGACCTGCTATGACAAAGCACAGCAGGACAACAGGAAGAAATTTTCTCCTGTGGAAAATTAGGAAATCATACTTATAGACTATACAATTTTCTCCATTTCCAAGGGTACAATCGTAGCACTTGGGCTTTTGAGGGAGAATGTGAATAGGGTAGTTCTATCAGGGCTGGCTAGTGACAAATAAAGGGCAAATGTTACAAAGAACTTAAGATCTCCAAATAGAACAAGGAGGTATGCTTGTAGAGGCTAGAGAGACTTGTCACTCACTAAACCCTTGAGATGGAACTACAAATTTAATTTATGTACCTTTGAGGTACTCATTTAAAAATTATACATGAAAATCTATGATGTAATCATTTATCTCTTATGTGGCTGATACGAACACATGGCACTCTGGTACTAGGATATGTAATTAGCACATGGTAGGTGAAGTAATGCTTTATCCAAGAACATGAAATTGGGACTGGTATATAGTAATGCAAAGTCACAAGAGACAGAAATACTCTTAAGCCAGCTAAACTTGAAAGTAATAGAATATATTAACTATCTAAAGATCGAATGTGTCAATCAGAAAGGAGATAGGTTAATCAGGCAATAAAGCAAAGAAAGAAACTACATAGTAAACGTAAAAGTTGCCATTGCCTCTCCATTCATGTTCAAGGTAGGGGAGTATGTTTCAACAGCTGGAGTATTTCCAGTCCTAGTAGAAAGGCTTTCCCTGGTGTAGAAATGGGAGTAGGGGGTTTTAACCAATGAATTTTTGAGTATTTCCAACTAACAAGACCATCTCTATTGTAAGATGGATGCATCAGCCTGGTGCTATAACTCCCTGTATTCAGATTCCATGCTGACCAAGCAAGTTTATGATCTGGCTTTTTCTGTCTCTGTAGTACAATTAATTCTACTGCTTAGCAAGAAGCTTCTGGTTCAAACTCACCGGGGACTACCATCCTTCAATTCTCTTCCCTTTCACTTTCTCTTTCTTTTCTGCAACAGTCTTACCCTAGAGTCCTCAGAGTTCTATCAGATAACAAAAGCTCCTGTTCAATAAATGAAGTCATCTATTTAGATAATAGGAAGATTCTCTTTGGCAAAAGTAGCTTTTGTTAGTAAGCTGGTCTGTGGTTTTTAGTCCTAATGATGAGATTTCCCTAAAAGTTTAGAGAAGCAGTATAGTGCAGTGAGTAACAGCACTGACTCTGGAACCAGATTCTCTGGGTTTAAATCCTGGCTCTGCTACTTTCTAGCTATGAGACTTTGGGCAAGTTACCTAAACCCTCTGCATCTCAGTTTTCTCATCAGTAAAATGACGTTAAAAATAACCTACCTAAAGGAGCTTTTACAAACATCAACTGAGTTAATACATGTAAAGTGCTTAAGATAACAATTAGCTTGTAGGTGCTCTATAAATGTTATCTATTGCTATTACCATATAGCTTGACTTACATAGAATCTGTGCAACATGCCAACATAAGTATTCTATTGTTAAAATGACGTTAGAGTATTCATCTCCTTGCATCACTCAGTTTTCAGGATCTGATTATCCTGGGAACTGATCAGAATACGGTTAAAGTGAGAAAAATGGCTACCTAATTGAGGTATTACCAGTGAAGTCCTGCCTCATTTCAGCCTGCCTTCCACTTTCTCTATACTGATTTCAAGATATGTAGTGAAATCCAGTATGTGGATCCAGGGTATGATGAAAGTGAATCAAGTGAAGAAGCTGCCAACGTATTACACAAACGGTTGGCAAACTATATAGCCTGAGGGCCAAATCCAGCCCACGGCCTGTTTTTGGACATCTGGAGAGCTAAGAAAGGTTTTTACATGTTTAGAGTATGGTAAAAAACCAAAAAGAAAACAAAAAAAACGAGCGAGCAAACAATCAAACAAAACAAGAAGAACATGCAAAACAGCCTGTATATGGCTTGCAAAGCCTAAAATATTCACTATCTGGCCCTTTACAAAAAAGTTTGCAGATCCCTGTTCCACACTCCTTTCTTTTTACTTACCTCACCGTACCCCAACAACAAGTACATAACGAAGCTAGGTAAGCAGAGTCAGATATAAGAGACGCTGAAAATCCTGTAACAAAGAGCCCAAGTACTTTGATGAGGTAGTTCATTTATCACCCTAACCACAATACAAATTGGTAGCTAGCTGTTCCTACTTCAGTATCCTAAGAATGGCTTCTCTCTCCCTCAAAAAATCTGTATGTTCTTACCGAGTACTGGAAGCCTTGTAGGTAGTTAGGTGTCTGTAAGGGAATCTGTTATTGTAGGGCCAGAGGTAGTGGCTAATCATATCTATGATGGCCTCACGATGTGTCCTACTAAATGTCAAAGAAATAGAATATTTACTTTTAAATATTTTAAAGTACTTAAACAATGCACATACAGGGTACAAGTTAAAAGTTTATGTACTAAGATTCCTGTTTAACCAATTTCTAACCAGGAAATCAATACTCTTTCCCTAACGTATTACAGAATTTGGCCCAATTCTGGATAAGATATTTTTAGCCTACATGGATTTATAGCTCTGAAGCAGAATGGAATAGAAAAAATAGCTGCTAAACACTAGAATTTAATCAATGATGAAGGCTTTCAGAGCAAAGAGATAAAAGATGCAAGCATGACAGTAAAGTAGAATGTTATCTGTGGTATGTACTCTTTCCAAAGAACAGGGCATGGGGCATGCTGCCAGTGGAAGGGTTGATAGCTCATTTAAGACTAGGCATGAATAGTTTCAAAGAAGGAAATATGAAAAATTTATGTCAGTGAAAAAGACCACTAAAATAGAAGAATACTAAGTTAAAACCATCACATAATCTTAAATAATTTTCCCACGACTCAACTTATCTTCCAAGGAAAGGAAGGCAATGGTCAGCTCCATTTGCCTTTTTTCCCTTGTCTTGCTTGATGTTATGAGAAATAAACAGAGATAAGGAGGGACTCTTCTGGGTTATCATTCAGGAATCTAAAGTTTTCTAGAGACCATAACCTAGATTAACTACACTTAACTAGAAGGAGTTTAGACGTATCAAAAGAACCTTTGAACGAGATTTTATTTTTTAATTTTTATTTTATTTTATTTATTTTATTATTTTTTTTGTGAGGAAGATCAGCCCTGAGCTAACATCCGTGCTAATCCTCCTCTTTTTGCTGAGGAAGACCGGCTCTGAGCTAACATCTATTGCCAATCCTCCTGCTTTTTTTTTTCCCCAAAGCCCCAGTAGATAGTTGTATGTCACAGTTGCACATCCTTCTAATTGCTGTATGTGGGACGCGGCCTCAGCATGGCCGGAGAAGTGGTGCATCGGTGCGCGCCCGGGATCCGAACCCAGGCCACCAGTAGCGGAGTGCGCGCACTTAACCGCTAAGCCACAGGGCTGGCACTGAACCAGATTTTAGATCAATCTAAGTCATCAGGCCAAGAATCTTCCAATTGTCTTGATCTTATTTTTGAGTTCCAAAAATGACTTAGTCCTTATACATTGTGCCAGTTCTTACCGAGCCTAAACCAGACAAAAATTTAACCCTTCCTCATACAATAAACATCCAATTATTGTGTTAGAAACAGATGTTTTAACCAAATGATATAATCCAAAGACATCATCCTTAGTTATTAGCATACTGTTTAATATTCACCACAACTTGTTTTAAAGAACAATGTGTTAACATTTAAGCCTGAAGGGCTTTGAATACACTATATACTGTACTTGATGTAGCTTGTTTATGCAATATTCTGACAGACACAATTAATCTTGCGAAAATGACTGGGGTATAGCATAATACTAAGTTATCTTTAAGCCAAAAGAACATATTTTTCCTGTAGTAAAATGCCCTTATAATACTCACAACGATAGTAGCATATGGAAAGAATATTAGGAGTTAATTACTTAGAAGAAATTAAAAGTTATTAAATTCATAAATCTTGGCTATGTGGTAGAGACAAGGGTTAAAGGAAATGTTTAACTTATAAGTAAGTATGAAATAAACGAGTCTGTACCTCCAACAAATGCATCTCCAGCTCCATTGGTATCAACAATTTCTTTCTGGTCTTGATCCAAGACAGGAAAAGCAGTGACTTCACTTTCTGCAATTAGAGCCAGAGAAAGGCAGACTGACTTCTCTTTGCAACACTCAATATACACAAACTCACCCAGTAAAGTCTGAAGGTTCTTTATCATTCATCACTCAAAGAGAGACAGAATATGAGCTCCATATTCTGTACATGAGCACTTGGGAACCAAGGTACCAAGTCATCTATCTGCAAGCAATGCTTTTGTGGTAATTTTTAGCCTGCAGATCCTGTGTGTTTTGTTAGGGTTATATCTAGGTAGTTCACATTTTTTGGGAATGATTGTAAGCGGTAGCAGCACCTTTTTGGACAGTACAAATACTTGAACAGAAACTATGAGCTAAAGGAAGTGTTTGTAAGGACTGGATCATGGATCTCTAATAAAGCTTCAAGCCTGACTGCATTCCTGGCAGTGAAATCTTGGATATAGTTAAAGAGCTGTAAATTTAAAAACTATAAATAATGAGGCTTGGGTGTTTCTCTACAGAAAATCACAATAAAATGTAACTACTATTCTGTTACAATACTTCATGCCAATGTCAAGCATTACTGATTTTAGTTGCTTGTTATAAATAACCTAATCTGGCTACTCTTTTACAAAAGAGTCACTATTTCCTTTAAACTAACTGTCAACTAGCAAAAGAGAAAGCTATCACTGAATGCACAGGCAGAACAAAAGAGACAGTGCAGTGCACTCTTGCCTTACAGCAGTCTGGACCAGGGCTTGGTTGTTTTGACTACAGAGTAACTTAATACAGTACTTTAAAGTTGGCACATGACAGTGGAATGGAGTTATTTGTGATGAAATCCGGCCTAGAGGATATCTGCAAAAGACTGCATAGTGCATTTTATTGGGGGCTGCAACTTCTGAAATCACAAATTTGCATCCCTTATGGGGACAGATGTGGCTGAAGACTTGTAAACTTCAATCTCACCTAAGATCAAGAGGTAGGGAAACGGAGATCTTGAGAACCTTAAAGTCTCAATAAAGAACCTAAGAATCTCGAAAAGCATGTCTTATCTGCCTTATGCTACCTGCTACTAATGTATACTTTCAAGAAGAGATAAGCATAGATGTGATAAAAAAAGATCCTCCTGGAAAGACTGATATTCAAGAAGAGGACTCATTTACTTAGTGATCCCTTTTCACCATATGACTGTAGATGCTAAGAGACTCCATACCAGATGCATCTATTTAAACTCTTTAAGTAACTAACTTTTCATACTTTGTAACACCACGGCCTACATGGCAGTTAACAAGATTTTGATTAACTGGAAGTTAAGTCATAAAAATCCAGGATTTAATTTTCTAGGGAGTATGCTGTACATATTGCTATATAGGCAAAAAAAAAAAAAAAAAAAAAAAGATGTAAGCAGACTTTATTAGAAATAATTAGGAAAGGGCTACAGTTTGATTTAGGAAAAGGTCTGTACCATAAATATTTATAAAGAAATCTGATTTTATTACTTCCAAGTACAAGTCATACTATAAAGGGAATTCACAACTATAAACTAAGAACAAACAGGCACTAAATAAGTAAAATGAGCTAAGTTAATGATACCATTACCATTTATAATAGGGTTACATTATGTAATAATATAACATGTCTATAAAACATTTTAGGTAATGTAAGAATTTAATATAAGAATTAATTACTGGATTACAGATGTAAAAATAATTACATATAAATGGTAAGTAAGCCACAATTAGATATAATTCCTTGAGTTCTATGTTTGAAAAAGTTACTGATTTTTGGTTGGATAAATCTTTATTTATGAATAAAACGTAATTCATAATGGAAGAGATTATTTTGAACTTTGTTCTTAAGAATCATGACTTCTTGGTGTAAATTACTGAAAATTCTAAATGAATGCAGTTTTACTACACTTTTTTCTGGACATACGTGTAGATTCTTGAGATGCTTTATCCTTCAGTGTCATATGAAGTTCAATTTCCTGAATTGAATTATTTTCTACCTTTTGTACTTATTAATACAAATAAATATATAAGAATAATAATGTAAAAGAGCTGTCATAAATCAGTACAGGCATAGTCTAGTTTATATTATCTTCTATATCTACAGAGTTATATTATGAGAACTACTTTCAAAATAATGACCCTGACAATTTGCAAGATCCTGAAATGTGTTCTAAATCATTGAAAAAGGATTAAGCAATGTTCAATAATATTTAAGTTCAGTTATATTTTTGGTACATTCTGCTTTTTTCAAATATGATGATTCTAAGCTGGTTTAGAGAGCTGTTACAAAAAACCCCACACAACTAAGTAGACAGTATTCACCAGCATGACTATTCCATAGCCTTCTAGACAACTTATTGTTTGAACATATGAAGTACCTCATTAAATCTGAAGACACATTTATAGGCATGGGCATTATTCAGTCAATCAGGCCCAAGACACTCACATGACTCTCATTGGGACCTGGTTAATTTAGGTGTAAAATGGGCCTGGAGTAGTGGTGGGAATAAGCAGCAAAAGCAGCTTTCTGCCTTAGTTGTAGAAAAATGACACTGTTAGTTTTGATCAAGTACTTCTACTTAAGGGCTTAACATAAGTCAGAGCCATCATTTCTCAATTCTTCCCAAACTTTTTGTAAAGTGAGAAGGAAAAGGATTGGGAATAATTATTATTCCTATTTTCCAGATTTCTATAAAACCAGAAAATCATGAGCTTCCTCAAGCAGAAAGGAAATAAACACTAACAATTCAGTTGATACCAGATTTGTTTGGTGTCATTTACTAGATAAGACTCTCAGGGTCTTCATCCAGAACAATGAAATTTAGCTTGCTTAAAATACAAAATAATAAAATTCAAACATTCTCTGGACAATTTATACAATTTACTCTTTACTTTACTATGACAAGCCTACTACCTAATTGCTTAAGAGGTCAGCCTGGCTAGAATCAAATCATCTTCACACATCTATAATGCTAAGTCAATTATAGTAGAGATGGTTAGTTCACAAAAATGTCATAATACCTAACTGAAAAATAATAATAAAAAAATTCAGTCACTCAATGCTAAATAACTAGATTTAAATGTTTCTGTAGCCTTACCGCTACTAAATTAACTATATATTTTAGCACTGTATACATAGAACCTCGTGATAATTAATATCCTTAGAAAACTTTGATCAAGGTATTTTAAAATGCTACATTTTGTCACTGTTTTATTGATGTCACCTCTAAATTGTAGAGAAGATATAATCGAAGAAGATACACAGCAGGATGAGAGGCAGGTAGGCAGGTGTTTTTCAACCTTCAAGTAGACTGCAGTCACCACTTCTGCCACTGCCTCTGACTGGGCATCACCAGGCATGGAAAAAACAGAAAAGTGATGGCAAGAGCTTCACCAGAAAGTGAAAAGTTTGACTAGGTAAAAACCAGAACTCTCAAGATTCTTAAAAGAGGCTTCTGCACCTTGGCCATTCTTTATAATTAGGTAATTTCCAGAGTACTAATGTTCTGTTTTTTTTAATTATTTGGAGATAATTTTAAACAGAAAAGCTTGAAGAAAAATATAGAGAACCCTCATATGATGTTTATCCAGATTTACCAGTTTTTAACATTTTGCCATAATTTCTTTATCATTCCTCCCATATATACCCACATATTATATTTATTCTTTCAAGCCACTTGAGCATATATTATACCCTTTACTCCTTAATAATTCAGTGTGTATTTCCTAGGAACAAAGATATTCGTTTAGGTAACCATGGTATAGTTGATAAATTTAAAAACTTCATTTGTCATTTTATGTAATCTATGCTCCATATTCCAATTTTAATTGTCCTGTCTTTTATAGCAATTTTTTTCATCCAGAACAGGATTCAGTCCAGAATCACATATTGCTTTTAGTTGTGCTTGTTTTTAATTTAACCTTTTGAATAGTTAATGCATACATATAGTTCAAAAATATAAATATATAAAAAGGTATGCTATAAAAAAACTCCCCCTGACGTCTTATCTCCCATTCATCCAGTTTCTAGTCCTGCTACTTTCCAATCTGGTTTTCACTGTTATTGCTTTCCTGTATATCCTTCCAGAGTTTCTCTATGCAAACACAAGCAAAACACATTTTTATTTTTCTCCTTTTTATTTTTAAACAAAAAAAAGTATCATACTATGCAGGCTGCTCTGGACGATGTTTTTTCTTTCTTTCTTTCTTTTGCTGAGGAAGATTCGCCCTGAGCTACTATCTGTGCCAATCTTCCTCTATTTTGTATGTGGGTCACCGCCACAGCACGGCCACTGACAAGTAGTGTAGGGCCACGCCCAGGAACTGAACCTGGGCTGCCAAAGCAGAGCATGCTGAACTTAACCACTAGGCCACAGGGCTGGCCCCTGGACCATGTTTTTTCACTTGGAGATCTTTCTATGTTGGTTAACAGAGAACGTCCTCATTTTTTATTGCTGCATAAGAGTCCATTGTATGAATATACTATACTTTATTTAAGTAGTCCTTTATTGATGGACTTTTAGGTTGTTTTCAGTTTTCTGCTATCACAAACAATGTTGTGAAGCAGTTATGCTTTTTATTTTTAAAAGTTTCTAAATTTAATTCTTTTACTTAATAGCCAAGTCAATAATATCATTCCTACTTTATATATGGAATTGACACAAGGAAACTAAGTAGTTATACAAATGGCATGAAATATGTCTGTGTCAAAGAATAGGAAAAAAAAATGAGAATCCAGGAAATGCTTTTCTTTTAACTAGGATACAGATACCAGAATATGAGCAAAGACACCCTCGTCAGACTACCCTAATAAACAGGGTAATGAAACAGATGACAAATTCTGCTAATAATAGAGATTTATAGAACAATTCTAATTAACAAGGACTTTTGGGGGAATGAAGAGCTCTGGGTTAATTTAATTTTCTGGTTAACTAAAGAAAAAGAAGAAAGTCTTTTTAGTTGGAAATCTTTCCAAATGTATTAATATAATATAATATACCATGACATCTCTACTTTAATTAGTTTAGTTTATTGAATTGAATGAAATTTTTCTTTGATGATAGAGAATCTTACAGCACGTTAATGTCATTATTCCAAATATCAATTCTTATTGTAGTTCCAAAGGTATAAGTGCTTTCATGAGAGGCAGGATAAATGGGATAGCAGGAAGTGTACTCGATGAGGACTCAAAAGACTCATGGTTTTAGTCTGGTTTTGGCTAAGCTACTTCCTTCAACAAATGAAATATTAAGATATGATCTGTCTTCTCAAAAAACTTAGAATCTAGATGGAAAGGGAAATCTAGCATATGTGAAAGAAACTGTGAAGTATCCTACAAATAATACTTATTATAACTGCAACAGGAAATAACAACAATAGACAAACACCTAGAGACAGAGATTGGATTGGTGGTTGCCAGAGGGGAGGGGGGAAGGGAGGAGGGCGAAAGGGATAATTTGACACGAGTGTGTGATGATGGGTTGTAATTAGTGTTTGGGTGGTGAACATGGTGTAATCTATGCAGAAATGGAGGTGTGATGATGTACACCTGAAATTTATACAATGTTATAAACCAATGTTACTGCAATAAACAAAAAATTAAAAAGAAATAAATAAAGATCAAAGAAGAAAAGGAACAAGGTGAGTTTAATTACCTGGAGATGGTTTCATGGAGAAAACTGAACTTAAGCTAGGTCTTTAAGATGTGGATAGTGAAGAGGAGAGGAAAAGAAAGTGCATATGTCTGAGGAGGCAGAGAGAAAGAAGAAAGTTTGTATGTCAGAGACCGCAAGGAATAATGCTAGATGGGTGGGGTCCAGCCATCTCCAGCGATACTTTGAAAGCCAGACAAAAGAATGGATTTGATACATCAGGGATGCACTGTAGCTTTTGAGTAAAGAAGTGACATTCATACGCTTACTGAGCACCAGGTACCGCACCTAAGTGCTTTATATAGTTCACGTATTCTTACAGCAATCCCATGAATTAGGTATTATTGACCTGATTTTATAAATGAACACATTAAGGCTCACAGAGGTTGTCAACTGCCCAGGGTCCTGTGGCAAAGCAGGACTTGGAGACAAAAAGAATGAGAGAGAAGTAGTAAAATGTGATTCCAAAGTTGTCATTTGAGCAACGTTGCTACCATTTTTCTGAAAAAAAAGATGATCATGGAAAAAAACAGATTTTGATTAAGCAGTATACGGTAGTTAATTGACATTTAAATTCCCTTTCTAAGCCCTCTACTGATAACTAAATTTGACTAAATTAAGCACATAAATATGCCATAGAGAACAGAGGTAGTATAACTTTGTGGTTAAGAATATGAACTGGCCTGCCTGGGTTCGTTCACATTCCCAATTACTAGTAAATTCCTATTTACTAGCTTGTAACCAAGTTAAATTCTCTATGCCTCAATTTTCTCATGTGTAAAATGGGGACAATAATAGTAATCATCTCATAGGGTTTTTGTGAGCATTAAATCAATTAATACATATAAAGCACTTAGAGGAAAAGCTGGCACAGAGTAAGCATTTAATGGATAAACGGACAAGAATATTGTTAATCTTAAAATGAGACTTTTGGGTATAGGGAATTCAGGTCTCACTTAAAATTGCTGCTTCTGAAGGCATGGTTTTGACCTTATGTACTACCTGACTGTGTATCATTGTTTGCTGTGAAGCCGCTTAGGTTGTTCATGTTTTCTTCTAATTTTTTACTAATGTCTCAAGTGCCGGTTAAAGTATTCAGTGCTAAATGGAGACAGATAAGAGAATAAATGAGGGTTTGCTTTGAATATAAAAATAGTTTTCTACAGAAAAGTGACCAAGAAAACAATGATAGATGGAATTACTGCTTTAAAATCTTATTTCCCCTTTGTTCGGCATATATTTATTTATTTTTACTTTAAGAGGTTTCTGATATCTTTAATAGGTTCACTAAATGAAGAATATCACTTTAATCTTATATAAAGCAGTTCATTTCAACCTGTTCTCTCTCTGCTTCTTTCTATATATTTGCTCCATTCTCATAACTGTAAGAATTGGTTTCCTCTGCTGGCTTAGCTCATAAGTCACTGTCCATCTATGGATTGTCTAACTTTGGTGAGGTTCCTATTCCTGATTCAGTCAGTCCCCAGAGAAGGAGCTAGGGCTCATGGCACGAAACTTGGCTACCTATGTAAGAGGGGCTACAGAAAAGGCAATTTGTTTGACGATCCCTAGCACCCAGAACTATGCTTGGCGTATTACAGGTTCTCAGTAAATATTTGTTCAATGAACAAACAGTGATTTTTCAAAAATACAAATCTGATCATGTTACTCTCCCGTTAAAAACTCGTCAATGGTTCTCTACTGAAGTCTTAATTCTAGGACATG
The DNA here is from genome assembly GCF_057802395.1 of Ceratotherium simum simum. Classification (NCBI taxonomy): domain Eukaryota; kingdom Metazoa; phylum Chordata; class Mammalia; order Perissodactyla; family Rhinocerotidae; genus Ceratotherium; species Ceratotherium simum. Next base: position 27,225,238 of record NC_141905.1, read on the forward strand.
AATCCAGCCTACTGTTCAAACCTCATCTTTTGCCATTCCCTGACCTGTGATTGCTCTTTTGACAAACTCATAATTTTTCAAATGTGTCATACTTTTATCCCTGTGTACACACTAAGTTTATTGCTCAGATTGTCTTTCATTATTAGTTCCAAATCTCAGATAAGGCTTGTCTTCCTGGATGTAGCCCCTGACCTCTCAGGGTTCTGCTCCGAAGCAGAACAGATTACTTCCTCTTTTATGCCATCACTTACAGCCTTCACATACCTCTAAGAAAGTACTTATCATATTTATAATTACTTATTTACAAGCACTTTCTCTACTAAACTATGAGCTCCTTTCTCTACTAAACTATGAGCTCCTTGTGGGTAGGAATCATGACTTAATCTTATTCCCAGCTTAGTTCTGTACCTAGTACATAGTAGGTGCTTAATAAACATTTATTACTGAATGAATGATTACTCTTACTAGATTTCAAGTTCCTTAAGACTGGTCTCTGTTTCACCTACTACAGTATGAACTCACTATATATTTTCTGAATGATCTTGAATAAGTGGTGCATAACTATAATATACTTCTCTAGGTTAGTTTAGTAAACCAAGTAAACTAAAGGTTCTAGTTGTCAATGATGCAATCTTTTACAATTATTAGGATTTAATCTAGCATTCTAAATGTTTGTATGAAAGGAAATCATACAACTGAAAACTAGAGGGTAATGTGTTATTTCAATAGTGGATAAATTTAACCTTGCACAAGTCCTAAAAACCTTTCCAGATCTAATTGTGCTGAAGATATCCTGGAGAAATAATGAAAATATGATTTGACTGGCACCTTCAAATAAGTTATTTTCCATCATATAGAAATGAAGGCACTTTTATGACTCAACGAACCTAGGTTCAGACCTTGTTTACAGATAGAAGGCTCTGATATGGGGACTTAGATAAGGGACTAATCACTCGGATCAAGATAAGGGACTAATCACTCGGATCAGCTCAAACCAGGGCAATCAAATGGATTCTAGTGACATGGTTAGAGTTCACCTCATGAGGAATATCATATAAGTCCATCTAACATCTATATGTATATGATCCTTCCTTATAAAAAGATCTTGGACTGTTAGGACTAGAACAACAGGAAGAGGCATTTATTAGATAATTTGGACCAAGGCATCATGGTTATGGAAAAAACTGAGCGACCAAACATCAACAGGATTCTTAATTTTTGTGGTTTAGTTCTAATCACTGCAGTAGTAAGATAAAGGACATTATTAGTATTCTAAATGTACTCGTTGTTAAAATCATGTATTTCATTTTGAGTGCAACAGTAAAGATTTTCAAAATTGATATGCATATAGAAAGTTGTACTCTCTTATTAAGGGAAAGCTAGTGATGCCACTACTGCTAATCTTGGACTTTCCATCAATAAGATTTCCGTTTGAATTGTTGATGGTGGCAATGGCAAATGTTTACAGTTATAAAAGGAAAAGCTGCATTAGATATGAGGGGACCAATGGCTCCTTTTTTCTCTTTATGGATTAGAGGAAATCTTAGAGCAAGAAAGCATTAGTGAAAATCTCTGATGTTTAGGACAATCTGGTTTGCAGGGATGATAATGCCTCAAGATAATGTCATAGGTTTATACTGAAAGAAAAAGATTTTTTAAACATTCTATACTGTACGATAAAATTAAAGTTCACCAAAGTACGGAGTCAATTTCAAGGGGTGCCTTGACAAACACTGATAAAAGTTATGAGTACTATTTATCATCCAATAAACTGAATTGGATTCACAGATCACTTGACTACTTGGAGTACAGTGATAAACAGCAGTAAACAACCATTTTATCCAATTTAAACAGAACACTTTTCTTTATTGCGTCATTTGCCAATCTCTCTTGCACTTAAAAGTAGATTAAAATGTGTAAACGTATGGTTAATTACCTGTTTAAAAATATCTCTCAAGTACAACATTTTGTATTGCTTTTAAAGCTTGGTTGTACTCCTCACCATTCTTTATGAATAGAAGTTGCAGCATCTCATTTTTAAAAAGTTGCAGGAATAGTTTAAGGATCATACTTACGCCTATCAGGAGATTAAGAAGAACAGCACGACTCTATAAAAAAATGACAGGGGCTGGCCCCGTGGCGCAGCGGTTAAGTTAGCACTCTGCTTTGGTGGCCCAGGGTTCACAGGTTTGGATCCCGGGCGTGGACCAATGCACGGCTTATCAAGCCATGCTGTGGCGGTGTCCCATATAAAGTGGAGGATGATGGGCACTGACGTTAGCCCAGGGCCAGTCTTCCTCAGCAAAAAGAGGATGATTGGCAGCGGATATTAACTCAGGGCTAATCTTCCTCACACACACACACACAAAAAGATAAAGACCTTGTATCAAAACAGGCTGGTGTTTGTCATCCAATACTGTGCCAGTTACCCCTTATTCCTCTCAGAACTGGTCCTACTAATGCTGGTGCTTCCATTTCTGTCCCCAAAGTATTGTTCTAAATGTCAACTACTCTTCTCAAGCTGCCAAATAATTCTCACCCTTGGAATGAATAGAAGCCCTTAGGTGTCAAGTCTTTACACTTTGCTAGTTATGTTACAGTACTAATAGTTCTTCCACCAAACAATACAGCAGTCAGTATCTTTGTTTCTGAGACTGGAAGAAGATGAGAGATAATTCAATTTAGGAACGTCACATCATAAGGTTTCAGAGGATACTATTTATACTATAGTCTATGTACACAGCACCTGCTAGACTTGGCCTGTTCATAGACTACAAGACTATTTATACGTCCTCAGACGACCCAGAGACAATATACAAACTGGTCAGGCTATAGAAGTCAGTGCAGCAGGCTGGTGTCATTAATTGTGTGGTATGTGAATTCTTGACATTAGTTACATCTGGACAGAAGAAATTTGTGCTGTGCTATGAAAAAAAGTCTCTATTTTTAAAGTACTGACAAATTATGCTAGCATCCTCAAAGAAATAAAAGCAGCAGCAATGGCCTCACAGGCCAGATCAATTAGTTCATCTATTTTAACACCTCATTTTAGATAAGTATGTTCTATGTTCTATGTTAATGAACAATATGATAATATAAGTTCTATGATAATATACGTAAATGTTCTATGTGAGCTGTAGTACATAACAAGTATCAGCAATTACTTTTTATTTTACCATAGTGGCCGCTGATAATGAAAGGGAAAAAACACCAAGTTCTGGTTAGCTCATTCTGAAAGCCTAGAATGTGAGTGTCTGAGGGTAAGGTTCACATTTTCTGATAGTGATGGCAATACCCTAAATCTTAAGAGTAAAGGGAACATATACTGGACCACACAGGTGCCTTCTACTCCTTATATTCAGGTATCTTGGTTTTAAAGGTATGGAGACAGAAACCTCTTTTATGCTTTTAGGGAGAGTCATGGGCACAAGCTTTCACAGTCTTTAGAGTATACATGTGGCTGAGAAATATGAAAATGTGAACATTTTATCTAGTATATTCCAAGACTAGGAAGCACTCGAGACATCAGAAAACTCTTCTTTCTTGATTAGACACTTATACATTCAGTGGGAAGAAATGGGGATAATCATTGAAACCTAGCAAAAGCCTATTATATTAAGTACTCAGTAAATATTTGGTGATTGACTAACTGAACTTAAAAGACTTCTAAGTTAGTAATCAAGTATATTTTCTAATAAACTAATTTTTATATACTATTTTAACAAAATAGAGAAAACTTCCTTAGATATTTTTTAGATATTCCTTAGATATTTTTTTAGTGGTTAGCATGGGGATTACAATTAACATCCTAGATATATAACAATCTAGTTTCAATTGATACTAACTTAGCTTCAACAGCATACAAAACCTCTGCTCCTATACAGCTCCTTCACCCACTTATATTGTTGTTATAAATGACATCTCCATACATGTGCCCATTAACATATATTTATAATTATTGTTTTATGTAATTGTCTTGTAAATCATATATGAAATAAAAGAGGAGTTACAAAGCAAAAATACAAGAATACTGGCTATTTCATTTACCTATGTAGTTATCCTTACTGGACTTCTTTATTTCTTCATATGGCTTTGAGTTGTCTAGCATCCTTTCTTTTCAGCCTGAAGGATTCCCTTTAGCATTTCCTGTAGGGCAGGTCTACCAGCAATGAACTCCTTTATCTTTTGTTTAACTGGAAATGTCTTAATTTCTCCTTTATTTCTGATGGACTTTTTTGTCAGATATAGAACTTCTGTATTCTTTTTCGTGAGGAAGATCGGCCCTGAGCTAACATCTGCCAATCCTCCTCTTTTTTTGCTGAGGAAGACTGGCCCTGGGCTAACATCCATGCCCATCTTCCTCTACTTTATATGGGACGCTGCCACAGCATGGCTTGACAAGCGGTGCGTCAGTGTGCGCCCGGGATCCGAACCAGCGAACCCTGGGCCGCTGCAGCCGAGCGCGCCCACTTAACCGCTTGCGCCACCAGGCCGGCCCCAAGAACTTCTGTATTCGTAAGCCCATTTTTTCAAATTGTGCATTACAAATATAGTTACCAAAAAAGCTAACTTGCCAAGTAAATTCTCCACAATTCACAATGCATTTTAATTTACTGAAGGTCCAAGAAGATAAAATTGTCGTGTGGGCAAAGATCAGTGTTGAGCTCAAGATAGGAAAGCTTTTCAGAAATTGGTTGCTGATTGTACTTTGATAACTAAATACACAAACCTATGATCCTTTTAGGCTCACCTAATTAGTATGAAATGAGTTTACTTGATTACAGCTGTAAATTAAATGCATAAGGTTTGCCTCATCTCAAAATAATTACATGTGCATTGTAATGTGAATTATGGAACATTAATTTGTAGTTTATCAATTACTCCCTAAACAGAGACCAGGACTCATTAGGACAAAGTTATTATCAGAGCAGTTTTGATAAATAGCTCCTAAAAAAAGTTCTTAAATAATGTTTGCACATAAGTTCTCTAAAGGAAAAGTGTACATGTGTCAGAGTTGGTACTGCACAGGCATTTACTGCAAAATCCCATCCTTGAAAAATGTGCTCCCTGAGGTATTCATGCGAGAGGCATATATCTGTATATGTATGTATATAAAATCTCCACCCTCATTCCGCATAGAGCTAGAATTTCTTCAAGTTTATAGTAGAGGCTGTAATTACTTTTTTAAAGAGTCTGTTAGCATAATGTTAAGTAATTACAGGTCAAACTATTACCTTGAACAAACCAGTTCTTAGCATCCCTCAGATGGAGGAAATGATTCGTTAACGTATAGTTAAGAAAGATTTTGCTATGTTCATTATACCCAAGAACCACAAAAAAAGGGACAAAAACTTTATATCTTTCTCTACTCTGGGGATACTTTACTGTAGCAGCTAGGTTTTTTTCTTCCTTATGTGATCTTAAAAAAAAATCTGAAAAGGAAAGAAAAATTTGCTGCTAGAAAATGAATGGGGAATTATTAAAGGCATAAATACAGACTAATCAGAGGGAGAAAATAGTCTAACTCTAGACTTTTTCTTTTTTTTTTTTTAAAGGAATGACTATGTTGATCAACAGGGAAGAAACAGCCCAGTTCAAATGGGGCTCACTCAATTTAATACTTTTAATTTTTGGTCAAGGGGAGAAACCCCAAACACTTAAAATATTTCAAATGCAATGTCATGAACAGGCCTCAGATTTTCCTTAAATATAAAATGAATTTAAGTAAAAATAGGAGATTTTCACATTTAAATGAGACAAACTTTTCAGACCAGCCTCTTGCCTCACTTGCTTTAAATGCACCCCTTGTTTTTCACATTTTCCTATTCCTGCTCTCTTGTGAGACAACTCCCACTGACCACACCCTTAACTGTTACTGAGCTTATATTATTTCTCTTCATTTTTCTTGGATATTTTGCACTGTGTGCCAAAAGAAACTCTCTGTTGCCACAGAGCCCAAAGAATGCACTTGGCTGATTACTGTAAACACTAACATTTTGCTGGTTAGGAGCAGGGGCATTATCAGGCTTCAAATATGTCAAGCCTTGCCTCTGCATTTGGAATTTCTAACTTTGGCCACCACAGATTTTTTCTCACTATACTTGTACTTTTCTGCCATTTTCTCCCTTTAAATACAGAGACCGAGGGGAAGATCTCAGCATAATACTCCTGTTTTAATTCAGCCCAATTTTGGCATAAGGCAAACATCTAATTACTCATGATTAATTCTAAAGAACATAACCTACTTTCATGTTCAATGGATCTATGTTTGAATCTAACTAGTGGCTTCTCCTCATTTTTCACCGCCTTTCAGTCTTTTCTCTGTGTTAACTTAATCCCCAAAGTGACTGAGGAATCATAAACTGCCATTCTCCTACTACACAAAATATCTGTATTATGAAACTCACATTTCAAGGGACTTATATTAGTCTTGAATCATGTGTTCAAATTCAGATTAAATTCAGATCTCTTTGTAATAAATGACAAGATGCATGAGGGCACTGTAATCTAGGCAGCCATAATTATACAATTATTGATGAAATTCCTGTTGATAAACAATGCAAACATTAGGAAATACTATTTTGCAATTAAATGATGAAGAAAGCTGTTTATTGCCTTCCATTCTATCCTCGGTTAATAAGCTTGAAGTTGCAGATGTTCATGTATGCTGCATTGATGTTAAATGGTGCATGATGCTCTAGGTGGTTCCCATAACCTTGCTTTGTCTACTATGAACTGACTCAATTGATATGATAATAGAGAAAAGAGCTGGGCTGAACTGGCACAGTCTGCACAGCCTTGAAATTTGCCATTATTGGACAGCCAACTGCTCCTAAAAGTTCTTGTTCAGTTGTCACTGACAACAATGTGTTAGACAAACAATATTTTGAAATTAACAACTCAGGTGGGGGCATCACTTATTGAAGCTTTTATCCCATGAAACAAGGTACCATCAAGGCATTTTTAAAGCTAACAATAGGGAATTTTGTGATCTTCTTTAGGATCAATTACTATTAGATTTAGTACAAAGAGAGCAGACATCATTCAGGGGTCACAAAACAGTGGTAGCACTTGCAGCTTTTTGACACAGGAATTATATTTGGAGAAACACCTCTCTCCCTTTCACAAAACCTATATTTCCATCTCATTATTAAATAAATACTATATTTTAGATTAAGAAATAACAAAATCTTGCTCAATATTGTACTTTACTCATAAAATAAACATCATATAAGAGACCCCATACAAGGATAGTAGATTGCTCTGACGCATGAAAACAAAATGACACTCTAGAGAACCTCAAACACTGAAGAAAATCCCAATACATTCCAAAAACATTTTGAGCAGTAATAGGAGAACTAGAAAAGTACCATAAGTATAGGGGAGAACTGGGAATCTCTGAGTTTAGAATTTACGAGAATATGTGATGAAGGAAAGGATAAGAGATAGTAAATGTAACTTTGGTTGGTAGACAATTAAAAGTAGGAAAAGAAAAGAATTGCAAATAAGTGGGAAGATGTAATTTAAGCTTTTAAAAAAACTGTTAAAATAAAAATCCCAGAAAAACTAATATGGAAAATTTAGTGCTAATGAAGGTATAACATAAAAGGGGAAACATAATTGGGCTGCCCTGTAATACCTAGAGGTCAATATTAAAGATTTAACTCCCCAAAGAGCAAATTCAGATCTGACTAGTTGGATAAGAGATGGAACAAAGGAATTTAGAGAAACACTAGATGAAAGAAACTGTGCATACAAGGAATTAATGTTTTAAAGAAGTGCAACAAGGATGATTTTTAAAACAAATCCAATTCTTTAGCTTAATTCAAGGATTAAACAATAGTTTGTTCCGATTTTTTAGTTGGTTTAAATCCTAAATTACAATGAGATCTTTCATTCTCAGCATTAATTTTATTTCAGGGAGACTAGAATATAAACTTGTGAAGGAAAATGGAGCCACTGGTACATTGTCTTCACTGCCCCTCCTTACTGGTTCATCCCTGTGGGAGAACCGTAATCTGTTAATAAAGACTGTATGGTCATGTGGTGCATAACGACATTTGGGTCAACGACGGACCCATATGTGATGGCGATCTCATAACATTAGTACCATATAGCCTAGGTGTGTATTAGGCTATACCACCTAGGTTTGTGTAAGTACACTCTATGATGTTTGCATAATGACAAAATTACCTATTGATGCATTTCTCAGAACGTATCCCCATGGTTAAGCAACGCATTATTGTATTTCCTATCTGATTAACATCAGGCTTGGCCATATGACTTGCTTCAGCTAATGAAATGTGAGAGGAAGTAATGCAAAAGCTGTAAGAACTACTGGGTAGTTCTTTCATCATATCTTTTCCTCTCTAATACAACTAGCATGCTCCTGATTGGGGCTGCCCTTCAGCATCGGTCCTAGAATGAAGAAAACAGAGCAGTACCTCGGCTAACCCAATGAAGAACAAGAATGTAACAGAAAAAAAATATCTATTACTGAAAGTTATTAAGATTTTGCGGGTTATTTGCTAGGCTGCTGCCTTAGCCTAACCTGGTTAATAAACATATAAAAAAGGGTAGCACTGCAATTTGTAATCCTAATGGAATTCACAATTACGAGATGAAGGCTATACAGTAACTGCTTATTTGAATTTGATAATGCCTTCAATTTGTCTGAACCAAAATATAACATTAGACTAAACATTCAAGAGGTGCTCTTAAAGAGCATCTTGATGAATGTGGTACAGATGATAAAAATATGCCTATGAGGTCAGGGTTATCCCTGCTCCCTAATAGCTTCCTAAGCAACCCAGAAAGACAAAGAAATGTTAATATAGATTTAAGTAGGTTCTAGGGGCTTTTGATAATGGCAGACCAGGTAATTTATACCAACTGTCTCATCAAGAACAATTAGAACATCTGGACAAAATGTATCTTTAAATAATGTGCTTGAAAGCACTGAAAGCCTGATAAAAGAGTGAAGAATTACCAGGGTAGGATATAAGGCATGATGGAACCCAGAGAGGTGAGTTTGGTGTTTGATACTGCTAGGAGGACAAAATTTGGAATCTAGAACCTTTCAAGAGAGATGGCCCTGGTAAAACCTCCTCATTTTAGGTTGGGAAACCAAAGGGCTGCACCTAGGCTTAAAGGTGAACAGGAAGTAAACAGGCCTAGGCAAAGGATTGTAGCTTAGCTTCCAATCATCTAAATTCCTAAACTTAGATCAAGATGACCCTAGTGTGCCAATGTTCCCAAACCTGCCAAAAGCAAACATGAATCATCCTATGCATCAAATTATCTCTACAAAAAATTTTCCAAATATAATGTCTCACTCATGACAAAATATAAAAGTAGCAATATAAGGAGGTAAGCAAGAAATTAAAACCAGCAGAAATTGCACAACAGAAAGTAGCCCAAAGTAGTTCCAGATATTGAACTTATCAAACAGAAACTTTGAAATAACTATGCTTACTGATCAAGAGTTAAAAACAAAACTGAGAACTTCAGCAGAGGACTATAAACTATAAAAAATGGAAATGAAATTAAGAACTTGTAGGTTTAAATAGAAACTGAAAATAAGAATTTAATGGATAAGTTTAACAGAAACTTAGAGACAGCTTAGAAAAGAATTAGTGAACTGGAAGACAGATCAGAAGAAAATATCCAGAATGAAGCACAGTGAAGAGGGATAAGATGTATGCTACATAATTCCTGAAAGTGGAACTAGGACCAATAGCTAGAAGTTATTAGAAGGAAAATTTCTGTTCAACAGAAGAAAAAACTTTCTAACAATTTAGGGTTTATAAAACTGAAATGAACAGATCTGCTAGGTAGTGTTTGAGAGGGGATTCTTTTTTTTTTTTTTGATTTTTGATTGATTGATTTTTATTTTTTGCTTATTGCAGTAACATTGGTTTATAACATTGTAAAAATTTCAGGTGTACATCATTATACTTCTATTTCTGCATAGATTACATCATGTTCACCACCCAAATACTAATTACAACCCATCACCACACACATGTGCCGAATTATCCCTTTCGCCCTCCTCCCTCCCCCCTTCCCCTCTGGTAACCACAAATCCAATCTCTGTCTCTATGTGTTTGTTTGTTGTTGTTATTATCTACTACTTAATGAGGGAGATCATACAGTATTTGACCTTCTCCCTCTGACTTATTTCACTTTGCATAATACCCTCAATGTCCATCCATGTTGTCACAAATGGCTGGATTTCATTGTTTCTTATGGCTGAGTAGTATTCCATTGTGTATATATACCACAGCTTCTTTATCCATTTGTCCCTTAATGGGCACTTAGGTTGCTTCCAAGTCTTGGCTATTGTGAATAACGCTGCAATGAACACGGGTGCGTGTATCTTTACGCATTGGTGTTTTCAAGTTCTTTGGATAAATACCCAGCAGTGGAATAGCTGGATCATATGGTAGTTCTAGCCTTAATTTTTTGAGGAATCTCTATACTGTTTTCCATAGTGGCTGCACCAGTTTGCACTCCCACCAGCAGTGTATGAGAGTTCCCTTCTGAGAGGGGATTCTTGAATTGAGTTGGGAATGAGATAAGATGATCCCTATGCCCTTTACAAGACCTTAGGATTTTATAAGAATTCAGAGAGTTAACACGGAGAAAAATTAAACTGAAGTGTCTCATGAGAAAAAGTTTGGAAAAGTATAGTATGATCCTATATATATAAAATTATGTAATGTGTGCATGCAAGCACTCAGTAGAAAGAAGTCTCGAAGGATAATCACTAAACTGTTAACATTTGTTATCTCTGAATGGGGGAATTTCAGTGGATATTTTATATATGGGAATATGCTGAGCATGGTATCAGTAACCATGAGATCAGAGCATTGCAACTAAAGTTATTACATTAGCATAGCGGTTCTCAAACTTTTTGGTTCTAGGACCCTTGTAATACTCTTAAAAATTGAGGACTCCAAACAGCTTTTGTTTATATGAGTTATATTTATCAATATTTACTATATTAGAAATTAAAACAGAGAAAAAATATTAATACATTCCAAACAAAAATATTAGTGAAAAGAGTGGCATTTACATTTTTGCTGTCTTTAATGTCTGGTTTGATAAAAGACAGCTGGATTTTCATATCTAATTCAGTATTCAGTCTGTTGCTATACCACACATTATGCAGTCTCTGGAAAACTCTACTGAAATCAAGAGTCAAAAAGGCAAATAATGTCTTAGTATTATTGTAAAGTAGTTTTGACTTCATGGAAGAGACACCTTGAAAGAGACTTGGAGACCTCCAATGAGTCCACACTTTGAAAACTGCTGCATTAAATTAAGGGCTACAGTTATCACTATGCTGGGATGGTAGACCTGCTCACTCTGCACAAGTGGTAAATACAAGAATATGTCAGTTCTGCTGTGCTCACAGCTGTGTGTAGTGGGATAGGTCAGTAAGGAGTTAATGCTCTGCAGCTTAGATAGTAAAAGATCCCAAACAGTGCTGAGATGAAAGCAACCTGGCCAACAAGAATATTTTAGACTTCTCTAGGCAGATAAAGTGCCACTGTGCTGATCCCTTTAAGTAATAATAGGCCTGAATTAATTATCCTAACCTATGATTGCTTTGCTGTTACAGCAAACAGAAGTAAAGTTTGATATAAATGCATTAGACAAAGTAGACTAGGTGAGGCCTGACGTGAGAAAACTGACAAAGGTCTCCAAAGTGAAGAAAGACTGATTTCCACATCAGAATCCTGGTAACTTAAGACCAAGATATAAGCCCCATCCAAGACCGATGGAGATCTGAAGCCTGCCTGCCTAGCATGGCAGTTGCCCCTTTCTGGAACACACACACACACACACACACACACACACACACACACACACGAAGGGTCTACGGCCCACACTCTACCATGAAAGGCATGATTTAGAATATTTTATTAGAAACAAAATTAACAGGCCATTGAACTTCTCTCCAACTAGGCTCAGAGTTTTGAAGACTTAAAAGAATCCTGTCGCAAGTGTTGTAGACACCATTTTCTTTCTTAGGAAGGTACAGGGTTTCCCAATTGCAGAGAATTTACTACAACAGCTTGGTGATGGTATTTTTATCCTTTTCCCTACGGTGCTAAACCACCAACCCTGACAATGAAATATCATTTTATATTTGATTAATCTTTAAAAGTAAAAAGTCTGAGAATGGTTCCTCTGAAATAAGGTTTATATCCTATCCTCCAAAGAATTCTTTTAATGATACTTCTATTACATTAATATCTAGACCAAGGGTTATCCAACTATGGCCTGTGGGCCAAATCTAGCAAAGCTGCCTACTTTTCTAAATAAAGTTTTATTGGAACACAGCCACACTCATTTATATATTGTTACATATGGCTGCTTTCACACTACAGAGGCGGAGTTGAGCAGTTGCAACTGAGATTGCATATCTTAAACTATTTACTATTTGGCCTTTTACAGCAAGTTTGCTGACTCCTGATCTAGACATATAGTTCATTAGAACTGAAAGATACATTAGAGATTTTCTAGTTAGTCCTTTCATTTTACAGTTGAATAAAATGAAGCCCAGAGAATTGAAAAAGCAGTACATTGAGCACACAGAAGACACCTGGAAGCTTCCTAGCACATGGGATTCTCTCTTTGCTATTTTCTAGCTTACTCATTCCACACTAGGAATGCTCTGCCTAAAAGCAAGAGTCCTGCCGAGTCTTTTAAAAGCCACATATGGTCTTGGCAAAGAAACTGTCTTTTCAACACCTGGGTAACCAGGCTGTGTAGGTCCCAGGAGTGTAGCAGTGCCCTCAGCATCAGCTCTAGCCAACCCCTGAGGAGTTAGATCTGAGCGAGAGCCACTTTCAAGGCCCTGCCTCATTAGTCCCTGCTGCCACCAATCTAGCTCAGAGAAAACTGATCCTTCCTCATGCCTGCTGCACTAAGGCCAGTCTTGGGGAAAGAGGTTTTGTTCATAGAGGATTTGTTAATTAAGTCATCACTGTACTAATGAAACCCCAAAGCTTCAGCCACTAGTAGTTTATGCTACTTTAGGGTAGCTATATTCGTACAGTTAATTAAAAGGAGTATGTTTTTTTAAAAACTGATAATTTTTTAAAAAATATGAAAATAAGATACAGAAAACACATAGTATTTATCATCTTACCCCCTAATATAATCACTCTTGCTATTTTGATTGTATTAGCAGGCAATTTTATATTCTGATTTTTTTATACTTACACAAAAAAGACATGAATATTTTCACATGTAGTTGCTGCTATATTTTTGACTAAGTATTTAAATTCCAAGAACTGAGATTACTGTACAAAAGGATATGACTACTTTCACCTATTTATACTCTCGCAATATTATAAGGGCATCTGATTGACCACACCCCAAGCATCAAATAGCAATTCTTTTAAAAGATTCTCCTATATCACATATCTCAATCTGAACTTCTTTATGATAGTCCCTATGTCTTCTAACATATCTAGGTTCTACCTATAGAATTGATCTTTAATAACTAGAGTTCACATTGGTCTCAACCACAGCCACGATGATACTGTCAGAAAGCCATTAATAGTCCAATTTTAGTAAAAGCAAAAGTGTACAAAGGTAAAAAAATGTTTTATTTAAAGTATTTATTATAATCTGGGGCACCTGAGACATCGATCTTGCTGCATCTCTCACAAGGAAAAAATATTCCAAGTAATGTCATACTGATATTCTAAGAGCTGCCTAAAAGCCAGTTTACCATCTAGTCCATAGATACCAACTCTCAAGAAAAATAATCATCCAGAATCAGCACAGATTCACAGACACACATACACAAATCTATATCTTAATAAAGTGTATTACTTTAAGATTCTAGTTAAAAATCACTACACTCAATTCATTGTAACTCAGGTAGCTTAGATTGCTTCAAGTTTTTATATATATTTAAAAATGGCTTTTTTTAATACAGATAATGGTGCAGGACTCAAAATATTATACCTGACCATTCTAAGATTAAATTCACTTCTTTTATTACCAGCTTTATCAAGGCATGATTGACATACAATAAACTGCACGTATTTCAAGTGTACAATTTGATAAGTGTGAATATGTACACACTCATGAAGCCATGACCACAATCAAGATAATGAACATATCCATCACTTCTAAAAATTTCTGTGTGCTTCTTAGTAAGCTCCCACTTCTTCTCGCCCCACAGTCCCCAGGCACCCACTCATCTGGATCCACAGCATCAAAATCTGATTTGGATTTCCAACCAATCTCTCTGTGATTCAGGTAACACTGCCTGTACTCAGTGGGGTTTGTCTCCATAAATGGATATTTAATTTGAACAACAGAGGTTACTTTCTAGGAAAATTTCTGAGCTACTGATTCATTGGACCAACAGCAGCTTCAAGCATTCTGCTAACTGCCAGTCTTCTGTGAAGACTGCCAGCCTTGTCATATATTAACACATAATTACAGACCTCCAGCATTAGCTAATAATTGGTGGTTTTTGAAACAACAGTATTTTAAAACAAATGAAAGAGGAATTAATTTATTTAGAACCAAACCTTTGGAACATTCATAGCAATTCTGTCTTTTCTTCAGTTATTCTATATGTATTTAAAGATTTTTCTTTTGCTCTGAGTTAAGAAAAACATTCATTCAGGTGATTTTTCTTTTACAGTTTGTAAGTTTGAAAAGAACTGTGGTAATGGTCAATAATCAACTGTAGGTTGTCAGTTGGCTTTAAGAACGTATGATGAGGGCCGGCCCCGTGGCTTAGCGGTTAAGTGCGCGCGCTCTGCTGCTGGCGGCCTGGGTTTGGATCCCGGGCGCACACCAACGCACCGCTTCTCCGGCCATGCTGGGCCGCGTCCCACATGTAGCAACTAGAAGGATGTGCAGCTATGACATACAACTATCTACTGTGGCTTTGGGGGGAATAAATAAATAAATAAATCTTTAAAAAAAAAAAAAAAAGAACGCATGCTGAGCATTTGATATTCAGAATTTTATTGGGGCCGGCCCGGTGGCATAGCGGTTAAGTTCACGCATTCCGCTGCGGCGGCCCGGGGTTCACTGGTTCAGATCCTGGGAGTGGACCTACTCACCACTCATCAAGTCATGCTGAGGCGGTGTCTCACATAGCAGAGCTACAACTCTACAATCATGATGCACAACTATGTACTGGGGCTTTGGGAAGAAAAAGAAAAAAAGAGGAAGATTGGCAACAGATGTTAGCGCAGGGCAATCTTCCTCAAAAAAGAAAAAAAAAAAGAATTTTATTGATGAAACACATTTAGTATTCTTCTTCACACATACATAAAAAAAGACCTAGGTACTACATGAATATGCAGATAAAAAATATCTATAGGCTATATAATTATTAATACTGAATTTCCATTTCTTTGTATTATCATTCTTCTAGTCACTTAAATTCAAAATCTTAGGGTCATTTTTGTCTTCTAGTCACTAAATCCAATTAAACCTTCTTTCATGATGTCTTTTGCCTTTAGTAATGTGATCCTTCTTTATCTTTCTAGCTTGTATCTACACTTAGCTTGTACATGTAGACATACTGAACCATGTCTTCCAATGCATGAAGTTCTACTCTTCTTTGCCTATGCCTTTGCACATACTGTTTCTTCTGCCTAGAATGTTCTTCTTTGTTTGGCAAACCTCAAATACCCATCTAATGTTAAATCTTGCATAAAGCACTTCTTAGACTCCACCATACAATTAGTCACTCCCTCTTCTTGGGTCCTTAACACCTTAAACATTCATCTATTACAACTCTTATAACAATGAATTGTGATTATTTCTTTATCTCTCTATTTTATATATTTGGAGTTCCTTGAATATAGAGACATCCACATACACAGTACCTTACTCAGTGCCTGGAACATAGTAGGTCCTCAATCCCTATATATGGGATGAACAAATTCTATTATCTTCTTTTTCGTTAGCTTTCCACTATTCTAATTCAAATCCTTATTGGTGCATATCTAAATTGTTGCTTCCCTATGGGTCTGCCTGATTATAACCTCTCCCTCCCTCAGTTGACTTTATGTAATAGCATGGAATTATATCTCCTAAACTACTGTTTTGATCACATTATTCCTCTGCTCAAAACCCTTTAATAACTTCCCACATCCTTTCAAATCAGACCCAATTCTTTAGTCAAGCATTCAAATTTCATTCCAATCTAACCCTAAGTTACCTTTCTGTTTTCTCATCTATTAATTTTCCTTATAAAAACTCTACACTAGTCATATAGAAGTAGTTGTATTTTCTGGAACATTGTGTAGCCTCTATTTTTGCTACATTATTCTTTAAAAAGTAAGTTCTCTATTGTTTGCACTCCCTTCTTTGAAAGTAGACTTTTGATTGAGATGTAACACATCTACAGGATAGCGTACAAATCGGAAGTGTGACCCTGGAAGTATTGACTCGCAGACTAAATGGAGAGAGAGAGAGGGTTCTAGCCATCCCTAATGAGTCCAGCCTGCAGCCAACACACTAGCTGAATGCAGCCACCCAAGTGACCACTGTCAAAACCAGTAGAAGAACTGCCCAGCTGAGCCTAGCCTTGATTGCAGAATTGTGATAAAATAAAACTGCTATTGTTTTAAGCTACTAATTTGTAGGGTGGTTTGTTATGTTGAAACATTCCCTTTGTGCAATTACTAATTCCCTCCAAAGGTAACTTGACTTTTATCTCCATTGACCCCAAAGGTAACTTAACTTTTATCTCCATTGACTTTATTATAAATGGAATAACATAGTACATACTTTTTGTTTATATGAAAATGTCTTTATTTTACCTTGATCCTTGAAGGAAAATTTTGCTGGATATAGAATTCTGGCTTGGCAGTTATTTTTTTTAGCACTTTCAAGATGTTGTTCCACTCTCTTTTGACCTCCATTGTTTCTGATGAAAAATCTGCAGTTTTTCATGTAATTTTTCCCTTGTACATAATGTGCTATTTTACTCTAGCAACTTTCAATATTTTCTCTTTATCTTTCGGTTTTCGTAGTTTGATTTTAATATGGTTAGTTGCAGTTTTCTTTGTATTTATTCTGTTTGTGGTTCACTGAGTTTCCTGAATTTATAAATTCATGTCTTTGATCAGAATTGGGAAACTTTCAATCATTATTTCATCAAATATTTCTCCTTCCCCATTCTCTCTCTCCTTTCCTCCAATTACACATATTTTGACCCTTTGACATTGTCCCATAGGTTACAGAAGCACTGTTCATTCTGTTTCAATTTTTTTTCTCTCTCTTCCTCAGACTTGATAATTTCTATAGATCTATATTCAAGTTTACTGGCTCTTCTGTCATCTCAAAACTGCTGAAAGAGCATCTAGTGAGTTTTTTATTTTAGAAGGCACAGGGTGATTACTTAGTTTGCGCAAGGTCATATAGATAATAAATATCTTTTTTTCCCCTTTACTTACAATATTATCTTTGCAAATAAATGTGTTTTCTTTCTTACTAGGCTTGCTAGGCATTTCACAGGCAGAAATTTTACCCAACCTAGCAGCTCTGTAGGATACTTTCACCTATAAATATGCATTTTGTTTTCCTTTGTAGTTCTGATATTGCATTAAATTTTGCATTTTCTTTGTTCCTGGATAGATATAGGAATAAAAATAAGGGTGGAGCCAAAGATTGAGACCTAGATGAAAGTACAATTATGTATGCTATTCCTATATCCTGAGACAAGTACTTTGTAGCATTAAATCAAAGAAAAATAGTGATTTTTGTATTTGATTACAGTTTTAACATAAGTTCAAAGTAAATAAAAATTTGAAACAAAAAAAGAAATTATATTTTTTAGTTCTAGAATTTCCATTTTTTAAAGTTTCTATTTCTCTGCTGAGATGTTCTAATTGTTCATTCACATGAGCAAATTTTCCTTTACATCTTATAGTTAAAATAATTTCTTTAAAATTTTTGTCTGCTAATTCCAACACCAGGACCATTTCAGAGTTGGTCTTTATTGGTTGCTTTTGTTATTCATTATGCATGTTTCTTTGTATATCTTGTAATTTTAGATTGTATCCTGAATGTGACGTTGTAGAGCAAGGGTCAGCAAATTACAGCCAGTGAGCTGGTCATCTATTTTTGTAAATAAAGTTTTAGTGGAATGCAGCCATTTGTTTATGTATTGTCTATGGATACTTTTGCATTATAATGGCACAGTTGAGTAGTTGCAACAGATACCACATGACCTGCAAGTTTAGACTATTTAATCTCTGGCCCTTTAAGAAAAAGTTTACTGACCTCTGTTGTAGAGACCAGTCAATTATGTTTCTAGGAAGAGGACTGATTGATTTTTTTTTTTTAAAGTAGGCAGTTAAACGTGGCTAGACTCAAATTCTAAACTGTGTGTCCCAGAAATGGACAACAACAGAAATCTCCATTCAGTTCTTTTAGCCTTTGCTGGGCTGCTAGAAAACTATCCTGCATATGTGCAATTCATGGGTCATTCAGATATTTGAGTAGGGTGTTTATGCAGAATTTAAGACTACCTTTCTATGATTCTCTCCTCTCTGAAATTTCTTTGCTCATTTTCTTCCTGATGTGGTCACCCCAAACTCTTTATCTGCTCTTCAAGTCAGTAAGACTGTATGTTTTCCATTAAGTTTTACGCACGCCACCTGGTGCCAGTTTGGGCCTGCCATAGAGAAAAACGCCACAAAAATAGGCAACTTACTCAAGACCATTCCCTTCCTTCAATTATAGACTCCCCTTCAGTTTCTGCCTGATTTTCATTGTTCTCTAGTGTTTCCAGGTAGTTGCTTTTATAGAACTTTGTCCAGAGATAGACCTGTTACCCGAGGAAGGATTGTCTGATAGGAGCTATTCCTACTCTAAGTTGGAAGTCAGTATTCACTCTTTTGGGTCTGACTTTGCCCAACATTATGTTTGTTATATTCATTCATATTGTTGAGTATAGTGGTAATTCATCCATTCTCTTTTCATTATGTATTTCACTGTATTAATATAATATTCCATTTTACTGTTTATGGACATTTGGATTGTTTCTAATTATTTTGGTCATTACAAATAGTACTACTATATTTTTAATAAGAAAAGACTAGAAATAACTAAGATGTATATCAGAAGAGGAGCAGTAAAATAAACTATTGTGCACCAATAAAATGGAATATTATGTAGTCATTAAAATATGGAATACTCTCCAAGATATATTAAGTGAAAAAGCAAGGTGTGGAACAGTATAAATAGCTGACTTCCAATAGAAGCACTGGTTGACTCTGGGAAAGGAAACTGAATAGACAGAGAACAGGATTAGGAGGGAGAGTTTCATACCATGTGAATATATGACACATTGAAAACAAATTTATTTACAAATTTATAGAAAACACACATAAATATATTGTGTTTATCTTCCCATGTTAATAAAAAAACTTTTATGACTAAATCAATTTCCACTTTATGGATATATTAATAAATTCTCTATGGTTGAACATTTAGACTAGAACGAATAAGACCTATGTTATGTGAAGTAATACAGAGAGATTTCTAGGATATATTACAAAATGAAAAAAGCAAAGCACAAAAGAGTATCAATAGCGTGCCACCTTTCAAATAAAAAAGAAAAGGAAATAAGAAAATAGTCATGTATCTGCTCATTTGGGCATAAAGAAATAGGGGAATGAAACGTCTATCAACTGATGAACGGATAAATAAAATGTGGTATATTCACATATAGTGGGTTGAAGAGTGTCCCCCCAAAACTCATTCTGGAACCTCAGAATGTAACCTTACTTGGAAATAAAGTCTTTGCAGATGTAATTAGTTAAGAGTGTCCTTATAATAAGAGGTGAGGACACAGAGAGATACACACAGGGAAGAAGGCCACGTGAAGATGGAGGCAGAGATTGAAGTGATAGAGCTATAAGCCAAAGAATGTCAAGGACTGATTGCCAGGAGCCACGAGAAGCTGGAAAGATGCAAAGATGGAGTCTTCGCTATAGTCTTCAGAGAGAACATGGTCCTGCTGATATCTTTATAGAGCAATAACGCAATATATGTCACTATCTGGAGACTTCTAGCCTCTAGAACTGTGAGAGAATAAGTATCTGTTTTTTTAAGACACTCAGTTTGTGATAATTTGTTACAGCAGCCCTAGAAAACTAATATACCATGCAATGGAATATTATATGGCAGTGAAAAGAAACGAAGTACTGATACATGCTATAACGTGGATAAACCTTGAAAATATTATACTAAATGAAAGAAGCTCGATACAAAAGACCACATATTGTAAGATTACATTTATATGGAATTTCCAGAATAGGTATATACATAGAGACAGATTAGTGGTTTCAAAGGGCTGGAAGAGGGTGGAGGAACTGAGGAGAGACAGTTTCTTTTGGGGTGATGAAAATGTTCTAAAATTGATTGTGGTGATGGGTGCACAACTCTGTGAATATCCCCAAAAAACTGAATTATACATTTTAAATGAGTAAATTGTATGGTATGTGAATTATATCTCAATAAAGCTGTTAGGAAAACAAAGATAAAATATAGTACGGATAAATCATAAACTAATGGGTTCAGTTGCCTACAAGAAGTGGGTTGAAAAAGGAAGGAAGAATGAGAAAATGGGATTGGGGAAGGAAGATTGAGGGGACAGTGATACTTCAGTGAGTACATCTTTGTGAATAGATACCATGGTATCCATCGAACCATGGTGACTTTCTATTTACCATAAAAAAAGTTAAGTAGGATATGGGGGGAACTCTGTGATGTTGGATTGGAATAGACAAAATCAGTATAAACTCATATTTTAAAAATATATACACAGATAGATATAGAAATTGACGTGGAGGTGTGTATACATTCATATATTTCCTAATCCTATACAGAGAGAAGCCCAGAAGCAAAGACAATCTAGTTTCAATGAGAACAGCTAATGCCACTAAAAGGATCCAAGGCTTCTTGGAGAAATGGTTGACTCCATGGCTAGAGCAGAGAAGGTAGAAAACGAACTTGGAGCATCTTGTGCTAGAATATAAGAATGTCAAAAAATGATAGAAGCGTGTTGAGAGGGCACAAGGGCCAACTTGAAGGCACCTTCCAAAGGCCAAATCTAGAACAATCTGAGCAACAAATAATAATAGTAATGAATTTTAATCCACAGAGCAATCTATGAGTCCATACTGATATAAATAAGTAAAAGAATAAACAAATGGGGAGAAAAGAAAGCTCTTCTTGATATAGAATTCCAATTAATAAATGTAGAGGAATAATAAAAAATAGAAAATCATTATCTGGCTAACACCACAGTAATAATTATTACTGATTAATCAATGGATATTAAAATTAGAGGTTAAAAAAGTATGATGAGAGCAAAAAAAAAAAAAGAAAAAGATTACAGACATAATTTCAAAGTATCTCCCCCACAAAATGTTTATTAAGAAGGGAAAAACACTAACTTTACAACAGAGAAATGTGAGAGGCACCACCTTAACCAAGTGATCTAAGTTAACATCACCACTAACGAGGCAAATTGGCATCATATACCTCCTGATATGATGCACTGAGAACAGCATAATATTATTTCTGTGGTATTCTTGCCTAAAATGCATAATCTGAATTTCATCATGAGAAAAGATTAGTCAAACCCAAATTGAGAGACATTCTACAAAATAACTGGGCAGTACTCTTCAAAAGTGTCAGTTACAAAAGACAAAGGAAAGACTGAGAACTACGCCCAACTGTGAGAGAATAAGAGGAACTAACTACTAACTCAATGTAGGATCCTGGTTTGTATCCTAGACCAGAAAAAGAACATTAGTGAGATAATTGGCAACATCTGTACAAGGTCTATAGCTTTATTAATAGTATTATATCAATATTAATTTCCTGGTTTTGATAATTGTACTGTGGTTACATAAAATGTTAATGTTAAGAAAAGCTGGGTGAAGGATATATGGAAAATCTCTACTATTTTTGCAACCTCATTACTGCAAAATGAGAAGTTAAAAAAATTAAAAATTTAACACCAGTGCTGCTATGAACATCCTTGTGTCTAAATCTTTGTGCACATGCTAAATTATTCCATAGGATTAATTCCTATAAGTAAAGATACAGAATCAAAGGACATGCATATTTTAAGGCTTTTGATATGTATTCTCAAGGCATCAACCAGGAAAGCTGTACAAAATTTCTCCCGCCAGTAGTGGGTCTCAGTTATTTCTCAAATTTCCAAGATGTACCAGACGATCTCTACGGTCATGTTTAGCTCGTATTTGCACCAAAATCTCACTTATATTCCACAAATCAGTTTATATGTCACTTTTAAAATATACTGTTGCCCTGATCACTAAAGTCAACTCACGCTTGCATTATTTATATAGTACATTTTTTGGTAAAATTCACATAATCCTTTCTCTATACTTTTTTTAATGTATATCTCACCTGCTTTATGTAAGTATAAGCTCTTTGAAGTAAGGGCCACATACCTTCGTTTCCAATATTACTCCAGCACAGTATGTTACATACAGCAAGTGATTCAATTTAGCCTTGCAGTAGCTAAACAAGTTGCAACTTGCTTCCTGTCACAGACATGTTCAGATACCTTATCTGCTGACATTTTAAGGTCCTACTTTTGCTTGCGTGAGCTCCTTCCTCATTTTGCCCAGCTTATGTCTTTCCCAGGTCTTTATAGTTCAGGCTGCACTTGCAGAGGTGGGTACCAACTCTAAGCCAGTCCGAATAAGGGCAGAATACAAATAAAAAGTAGGGCATGGAATTAACTTAGACATCCAGATGTAAGCTGCGATGGCCCAACTGTGACTCCAAAGCTTTTGTTCTACCTTAATAAACTGTCTTCTCCACTAACCAATCCTGGGAACTGCACTGAGCTTCAATCGAGATTCCCTATCCTCAGCCCTGAGTGATTGTCCTTCCTAACATTCCAGTCTCCACCTTTTAAAATCAGCCTGCTCTAACTCCAAGGTGTTTGTTAGGTATTTTAGTGCTTGCCAGCTCCTGGGAACCTTTCTATTCAGAAGACCAATACAGCTTTTATATAAGAATAGACCTCTCTGAATGACCCTGATTGCCTCCTGAGAAAGAGATTTTTCCGTTTTTCCGCTATCACTCCTAGCTCACATAATATCTTGGTGTGTTTATACTAGAATTGCTGAGGCTTTTGTACCCCCTCAGAGACTATACTGATACTTAGGCAAAGCCAGATTTGCTACCAACCCCTGTATCCAGAATATCTTATCTCAACATCCGCCTCACCTGGGTTAAGGTTTTTTCAGCCCTGCTAGCTCTTCTTTCCGGACTTGCTCATTTAACTGAATCACTATGCCTCTTTCCCAGACCGTTAATTTAACTTACTATAATCTAACTTATCACAGCTTTGGCTTGTAAACTATAGAAACAGCACACGAAGTCAACACCCAGAACCTTTTTGGTTGGCATGATTCATCTGGTGAAAAATTATCACCCAAATAGTATCTATTTAATGTTTCTATTTTCCTCTGTCATGTAAAATTCAGAGTAACTGGAGGGAAAAAGCTAGCTATGCTTTGAGGCTGAATTGAGACCAAGAAATACATAGTTACACATGGAAAGCTGAGTTGCAAAGAGATCCCAGACTAAATGTCAGTACTGTCAATGGTGACAAATATTTCTATGCTCTATAGATAAGCTTACAAGTGGCATGCTGGGTTGGGCATGCTTGCTATCACGTGTCAAAGAAACCTAATGATCCCCATTATGATCCACTTCTTATGCTGACACACCAACAAGCAGGTTTCTAAAAGTTTAGTGCAGCAAACTGTTCAGTTAAGGTAAAAAAAAAAAAAAAAAAAGCAAAAAAATATAATAAAAATTTCTCTTTCTCTCTTTCTAAAACTGTTCTTTGTACTTACAAAACACTCAATAAAACAAATGTGAATATGGATATCCTTTAGCAATGTAAAGATAGAAATTGATAAACCTGAGGCCATTTCAAAAGAAGGCTTTTTTGCTTATCCTTTGTGTCAAATTCTCAAAGTAGTTAGAGCCCAGGCTCTTAAAAAGCTTAAATCTATAGGGATCTGCTATAAGGGCTTAAGATCTAAATGCTTTAACAGATGCCAGAATACCTGACTGCAAAACTACTGTTTATTTGATCATAACAAATAGCACTGTGGATCTTTCACAGAAATCATGCTGCAATTGCTAATTTATGGTAGAAATAAAATGTTAATCCTACTGCAAGACACAGAAAGTCAAGGCCATGGTTTACTTTCTAGGACTCATGGGCATATTCAGATTAACCAGCAGTTTAGACAGAAATATGAACCTTGCTAGGGATCCATATAATTGTTCCAGGGAGCTAGACCCTTTTGTCTGGGCCTCTATCCACTGTTCCTTATCCAATCTTCCTTAAGACCTAGATACTGTCTAGATTTTTAAACAACACCTAAAAAGTCAATTAAAAACAGTTCTTTCATTAAAATGAAAGTCACAAAAGGAACAGTGTTCTATAGAAAATACAATCACAAAGATTTATCCGAAAATGTTTTAAAAAATCCACTTTGAATCACAGATTATAAACACATTATACATTTTATAAATGTAGACTCTTTAGTGAAGACATATTCCTACTGCTCTAAATTTTAGGTGACTCTACCATTTAGTTCTTAACCCCTAAACCAGGAATAATCTCCTGGAAATGGAGATATTTCTCTAATGTTACCTGCTGTTTCTATGTGGATTTAAAAGCGGGGTGAATATAGTTTATTTTATTTTCAACTTCTATTTCTAACTTCCAGTATTTATTATCAAAATTTCTATAATTTTATTAATAGCTACAGTATCTCCTAATTTTGTATAAACTGCAAATTTTATTAATGGGTTACTTACTCTTTTTCTTTAATTTAAGGGAAAAAAATGCTTTATAAGAGCCAGTCCAGCAGCAATTTTTTAAGAAGGCACTTTAATATAAACTTTCTCCATGACTGAATTCATTAGCTTTTTGCATTAGTCTTTGTTTATCATCTTTAAACCAAGCCAATCTTTATTAATTTTCTAAGGCATTTTCCCTAGTGCTTTTACCACAATTTAGATTTAGCTCTTTTTCTCTACAATTTTTCTAACCCTACCAAATTTGTCTCACTCTAACCCTATGGGATTGTTCACCACTAATATTTTTTAAAGGGATTATTGCAGCTTTTATTCTTTGGCATTTAATTGAAAAAAAGAAAAAGATCTTCATCTTTAGTTCTTGTTGATTCCCCTGAAACAGAGCTTTATAAACAAATAGAAGTGTAGTTCCTTTCCTTTATGGAATTATGATAAACTGACCCCAAAATATTTCTCAGCCCAAATGATCTCTTCCTTCTTTTTATGTACTTTAACCACTTAATCATGTACTGCCCAGCGTAGCATTCAAAGGCCTATCACAACTTACCATGTCATGCTTACCCACACCTCTCCCCAATATCTGATGTCCTCTGTGATACATCATACTCTTTAAGGCCTCTTGGCCTTTTGATTTTATTATCCCGTTAACTTACGTTACTCTGTAACCTCAACTTGCCAAAATTATAAGTATTCTTCGAAGGCTAGTTCAAACATCACCTCCTTTGTGAAACTTTCCCCAACTTCTTATTTTTTCTGTTCTCCTACAAAAATTAGTTCGTAAGTCATATACCACTTCTTATATTGTATTAGTGGATTATGTCTCTCCTAGATTTCAAGAAAAAGAGTTTTTGTGCTATTTATCTTTATAGCCACAATTCTTGACACATAGTAGGCACTCAATAAAACCATACTGATTTGAATTCATTTGTACTGTTACTGTACTATCTATTGATGTCTTGTTTCTCCAATTTGTCTTGCTTGAGGTTAGAGATTCTCAGACTTCTTTAAGTTCTGTATTAACTGGCACATTCCTAGCACATGATCAAGAATCTTTGAGTTGGAAGAAATGTTAGAAATAACACAGCCCATAACCTCAACCAGTGCGAGAATTCATTTTACCAAATACCTTTGTTTAACTATCTATAATGATTAGCAAGCCCATATGGATTAGTTTGCCCAGGATAGTCCTGGTATATTTAAAAGCACCGCTTTCACTTTCAAAAGTATCTGGGTTTGATGATAAGTTTCATGGTCATCCTAATAATGAAAAACTGCTTACTTCCTCACAAGTACTGAACAGCTGAGCAGCCATAATTATTACACCTTTTGAATTCTGAACCATGTGAATGTATTGCCTATTCACAAAACATTTTTTAAGAAGTTCCCCTTCTTAATAGGTGGGTAGGGGGTGGAGTTCTAGGAATAAGGAAATAATTAGGAATATAGGCAAGATTTATTATGATAAATAAATCGAATAGACAGCTAAGTGCAAAATTATTAATTTGACAAAAAATTAGGACTTTTTTTGAGACTTTAGGTTGTTTATCAAAACCAGAAAAGCTCTAAACATAAGAACTTAAAATAGCTTAATAAAAGCAGGGAAAAGCTAAATAAACTTACGGGCTAAGAGTAAACAAAGCGGGGAAAATCCTCAGGAATGCTGGCTTCTATTGGGCTACTTTAAAAAAACAATGAATCAAAAATGATGTGAGCTTCTAAATAAGATTAATTAGGATGAACTGTCTTGGCTAAGGCTTAAAACGAGTAAGATAGTTAAGTCTTCATTTAAGTCCAGTTTTTAATATTCAATGTGCAACCACTTTATTCTTTTTAATGGAGGAAAATTTTAGCTGTTCAGTTATTTGAATCACACATTTCTGCTACACCTCCAAAGATTTTTATCTGAGCCAAAAACTTGCATGTAGTGTTTCAGCCAAAATAAAATTTCACCGCCAAGTTGTAATCCTCTAAAAAATGAATTTTAGAGTCTAATTGAATTTCAGAAGAATCACTCACTGGGTACAAACAATAATTACTCTGAAAAACATTCGGTAATATACCTCTTAGATAAATATCTATTTGTATTATATTTTCAAGAGCTTTCAATTATAGAAATTGATTATTTGGAGTTTTAAAAGAAGATGGATATATTCTCTAAGAACTATTTGAGCTAATGTGTATATATATCTATAAATGTAGCTATCATCTAGATATCCATTCACATACACAAAATACATTTATAAGATATGTATACATGCCTTCACATCAGAATGTTTTTCAGCCCTAACAAATTCTAACTAAAGAGAAGTCTTAGAATTGGAGATTATTTGGCAGAACCTCTGAGAAACACAGTTAACAAAGTATGGACTAGATCATATATGGGCACTTTCTTGGGTCAAGGGGCCTCTGGATTTTTCCTACAAGGAGATTTATCCTACTAAAGTCTATTGGTATTGATCTTATGGTTAACTGTAACTAGGAAGCAGACAGTAATCCTTTAAATATACATTCTGAGATACACTGTAAGCCAGGGTTTTTCCAACTTTGGCACTATTGATATTTTGGGCCAGATAATTCTTTGTTGTGGGTGGCTGTCCTGTGCATTATAGGATGTATAATGGCATCTCTGGCATCTCCATCCACTAGATGCCAGTGGAATTCCCCCACCCTCCACTGCCCACCCAGTTGTGACAATCAAAAGTGAGGGGAGGGCCAGCCCCGTGGCTTAGCGGTTGAGTGCGCACGCTCCGCTGCTGGCGGCCCGGGTTCAGATCCCGGGCACGCACCGATGCATCGCTTCTCTGGCCATGCTGAGGCCGCGTCCCACACACAGCAACTAGAAGGATGTGCAGCTATGACATACAACTATCTACTGGGGCTTTGGGGGAAAAAATAAATAAATAAAAGTTTAAAAAAAAAAAAAAGTGAGGGGAAAAATTGCTCCTGGTTGAGACCCACTGCTACAAATAAATGAGGCAATGTGGTATAGAACAGATTAGACTAGACTGGGATTCAAGAGGCTGGGTTCTAATCCAGCTGTTTTTGTCTATAATTTTGGGATCTTGGGGAAATTACCTAATCCAGCAGTACTCAAAGTGGGTTATGGAGGGTAGTATTGCTAAATCAGCCAAGAACCTTATATAAGAAATAGATGAGCCCACTTAACTTTCTTGGGCCATATATTTTCTCTTCTATAATAAAAAAATATTGACTAGGGACTTTAATTTAGGCTCTAATGCCATAGCTGGTAACAAACCAACTCCTATACCATAAACAGCTAGAAAAGCTGCAAAAATAAAAAAAATTTTAAAAATAAATGAAGGTCTGAGAGAGTTGCCAAGGTAGCCAAGACTTGATGGGGACAAGATTTTGGAGAGAAGAGAACTCTAAAAAGCTAGGCTGACATTCTAAAAGTTGATTTTCCCCTTGGGGTATACGCAAATTCTTGGTGCTGGGTGACAGGTTGAGAATTTAGGCAATGGGCTATTACTAAGAGGCAGAGAAGCCAACAGAGCTTTTGGCAATCTCCATGGCTGGTAAGACAAAAATTGGAGTTTGGGCTTGAAGGCAGTCAGAATTGAGGTGTCATGATCCTAAAGAGAAGAGGAACACAGTGGAGTAAGTCTGACACCTGGGGGTTTTCTCCTTTGAGGTATTTGTCAAATTTGTAAGGTAGTAGGACAAGAGGCCAAGACACTAAGCAGAGGACCTCTAAAAGGCAGAATAGTGTGTTTGGCAGTTGTATGGTGCCAAAGAGAACCCACCAAAGAGTAGGGACCCTAGTAAATACCCTAGGATTTTGGGTGAGATTTCAGGAGAGCTATAGCACAGAAGTGGGAGCAAATCAGAAGTAGATTGAGTCTTACAAAAACTGCAACCCAACCTTGAGTTGGCTCAGTCTTTGATCTAGCTTTACTCTAGCTGCCTTCTAATGGAAGACAATATCACCAATAGAAATGGCATAATTTATTATGCACAATGTTTAGCATATAATGAAAAATTATCAGGTAAATCAAGAAATAAGCCCAAAGAAAAGAAGACAAAAGAAACAGACCCACGGATGACTGAGATATAGTTTTTGGAAGTGCAATTTATTATTACCGTGATTAACATGTTCAAAAAAATAAACGACAAGGTAGAGGATTAAACTATAGAACTGGGATTAATGAAAAAATAATCAAATAATTTGGAAAATAAAATACGTGATTACTGAAATAAAGAACTCAATAGGGGCTGGCCCAGTGGCACAGTGGTAGCTCATGCACTCTGCTTAGGCGGCCCTGGGTTTGTGGGTTTGGATCCCGGGCATGGACCTACACACCACTCATCAAGCCATGCTGTGACAGCATCCCACATACAAAATAGAGGAAGATTGGCACAGATGTTAGCTCAGAGACAATCTTCCTCAAGCAAAAAGAAGATCGGCAGTGGATGTTAGCTCAGGGCCAATCTTCCCCCTCCCCCGCCCCCCCCAAAAAAGAGAACTCAATAGATGTGTTGAAGTGCAGACTGGACGAAGCAGAAGAGAAAGGATTAGTGAACTGAAAGCCAGGTCAGTGCAAAATATACAGGCTAAAGCTTGAGGAGGACAAAGGATGAAAAATACAAAAAAGAGCATAAAAGACATACAGGATATAATAAGAGGACCTAAGATATGTGTAATTGGTGTCCCAATTGGAAAGAGAGGGAGGCAGTATCTAAAGAGATAATGGCTGAGAATTTTCCAAAACTGATAAGAGTCATCAGCCATAGATTCAGAAGCACTAAAAACTGCAGCAGGATAAATACAAGGAAAATCAGAACCAAGTAGAAAGTTAAAGTCAAAGAAAAATTTTAAAAGGAGAGAGAGAAAATGGACATATTATATTCAAAGGAGCAAGAATAAGACTAATAGCTAACTTCTCAACAAAAATAAGAGAATCCAAAAGATAATGGAAAGTCATCTTTAAAGAGCTCAAAGAATATACCTCCCAGTGTAGCGTTCTATACTCATTGAAAGGCAAAATAAAACACTTGCAAACAAACAAAAACCAAGAGAATTCACACACTGAGTGAAAGACTAAAGGAAGCTGTTTAGGCAGAAGAAAAACTACAAAATAATTCATAGTTATTGAAATGAAAACATGAAAACGCAGGAACAAAAGAAGAACAATGGAAACAGTAAATTCAACTGCATAAAATAATAATATTTTGTCAATACAAGGCATTGAAACATACATCAATTAAGGTAATTGACAACAATAATACAAAAGGTTGGAAGGCTCAAATGGAACTGAAATGTTCTAAAATCCTACCATTGTATGAGAAGTGGCAAAAGTTACAATTTACATTTGACTTAAATATGTCAAGGATACATTTTGTAACTTTTAGGGCAAACATTAAAAGGATACACAACTGACAAGCTAATAGAGAAGGAAATGAGAATAAAAAATATTGGAACAATCCAAAAGAAGCAGGAAAGTAGAGAAAAAAGAAGATAAACATGTGAGACAAAGAGAACAAAAAGAGTAAGATGTAAGATACAAATTCAATTATATTAATATAAGTAGACTCCAATTAAAAGATAAAGACTGTCAGAATGAATTAAAAAAACCCAAAAACTGTATGCCAATTACGAATTTAAGGACATACAAAGGTTGAAGGTAAAGGGATGGAAAAAACTATACCACGCAAACACTAACCAACAGAAAGCTGGCATAGTTATACTAATAATAGATAGAATAGATATTGAGGCAAGAAGCATCATGAGAGGTAAAGAAGGATATTTTAAAATGATAAAAGGTTCAATCCATTAGCAAATATAAGAATTCTAAACTTATAACAAGTTATAAGATAGCTTCAAAATATTTAAAGCAAAATGTGACAGAACCAAAGGAAAAATATACAAATTTCAATCATAGTAGGACACTTCAATAAATCTCTCTCAATAACCTATAAAGCAGGCAGACAAAAACTAAACAAGAGTATAAATGATCTGGACAACAAACTTAACAAACTTGACCTAACTGCATATACAAAGAGCATATTTAAGAACGTCAGCATATACATTCTTTTCAAATGCACAAAGAACATGTATAAAATTGACCATATGGTGGGCAATAAGACATAATTTCAACAAATTCTGAAGAACTAAAATCATTCAGCATATATGACCACAATGGAATTAAACCAAAAATCACAAACAAAAGATCATTAGAAAATCTCCATATATTGGTAAATTAAGCAAAACTTTCTAAATAACCTATAGATTAAAGATGAAATCACAATGGAAATTATAAAAATATTTTGAACTGAAAATAATGAAAAAAGACATCTCAAAATTTGTAAATTAAACAGAAAATAGAAGAAAGAAAACAGTAAATAGAAATTTTAAAAATAAAAAACAAACATATAATACAGGAAAGCAACAAAGGCAGAGTTGGTTCTTTATAACACTAATAAAATTGATAAACCTTGTCGTGGCTATAAAAATGTGCCTCAGATCTGCCACGTGGACCATAACTGACTGATGGCCCCAGCTGTGCTCTGAATCGACCAATGTATTCGTGCAAGGCCACGCTTCCTATGTGCATGGGACTGAGCACAGCAAGAATACTATGGAGATCTATTCCTGACAGATGTGGGACTCATTTTGGCAACTTTGGCTTGAGGACTCCCCATTGGCCTTGTCAAAACTTAACTGTATTGCAATCCAAGCCTCTTTCAGCCCAATCTTCCTTCCTTCCCTCTCACCAACACAGGGGTCAGACCTGCATCACAATTTGACAGGTCTCCCTGACTCCTCTGATTCCCACCCTATTTTCCCTCACAGGTATTTCCATCAGTAAATCTCATGAATGTCTAACTTCATCTTGGCATCTACTTTTTGGAAAATCCAAACTAAAATAAACCTCTAGGAACAGTGATCAAGGAAAAGAGAAAGAGCACAAATTTAATTCTCAGATCAGGAAATTTAAAAAGGAATATCACTATAGATTCTACAATAATTAGGAAAATGAGAGAATATCATGAATAATCTTATGCTAATAAATCTGAATATTTAGATGAAATAGACGAATTCCTAGAAAAATACAACTTACCAAAAATGGCATAGAAAGAAATAGAAAAAACTGAACATTCCTATTCAATTAAAGAAGCTGAATCTGTAATAAAAAACCATGGTATAAAGTATTCTCTAGACCCAGATATTTTGATAGGTGAGCTCTTTCAAATATTTACATAAAAATAACATCAATCTTATAAAATTCTTCCAGAACAGAAAAAGGCACTTTCCAATTCACTTTACAAGGTCATCATAATGTTCCTACCCAAACTAACAAGGATGCTACAAGAAAGGAAAATTGCGAGACAAACTCTCTCAGGAACAACACTACAAAAATCTGAAACAAAAGATCATCAGATCAAATCCAATGATATATTCAAATAATATCATGATGATTTTGGAATTATTCCAAGAATGCAAAAGTGGTTTATCATTCCAAAAATCAAGTTGTAACTCACATATTAAAAGAAAAAGGGGGAGAAAATCATATAATAATCTTAATAGATGCAGAAAAGTTATTTGATAAAATTCAACATCCTTTCATGATTAAAAAGAAATCTTAACACAACAAAACTTTTAGTAAACTTTTAATAAAAGGAAATTTCCTTAATCTGATAAAGAATATCTGCAAAGAGTGTATAGCAAACATTATCCTTTTTGATGAAATATTGAAGGTTTGACACCTGAGACTGGAAATGAGACAAAGACGCTCACTATAACCATTTCAATTGTATTCCTATTCAATGTGCTTTACTGCGTTAGTTAGTTCAGTAAGAAAGAAAAAACATAAGTACAAAAGATTTGAAAAGAAGAAATGAAACTGTCATTATTCACAGATATTATTATATACAAAGAAAATTCAAAAGAACCAACAGATACATTATTATACTTAATAAGTGAAAACAAGGTCATTAAGAAAAAATCTATATAACACTAAAAAATAGAAACTGAAATCTGAAAGGATGCCATTTAAAAATGGATAGCATCAAAAAACAAACAACTAGGAATCTTACAAAAGATATACTTACAAGACCATTACCCTGAAAACAACAAACATTTTGAGAAAAATTAAAGACCACCTAAATTAATAGAGGGAAATACTCTATAGATTGGAAGACATAATATTGTAAAGATGTCCGTTCTCTCCAAATTGATTACAAACTCAATATAATCTGAATAAAAATTCTACTAAGGATTAAAAAAAATTTTTTGGGGGGGGTGACAAGCTGATTCTAGAATTTACGTAGAAATGCAAAGGGGCCAAGAAAAGCCGGGACAATCTTGAACACAGTTGGAAGACTGATGTTACCAGATATAAAGACTAATTATAAACTAAGTAATTAAGAGAGCGTAAACTGGTACAAGGATAGACAAAGAGAACAGTGGAATACAACAGATAGGCTAAAAAAGACTCACAGATATAGATTCTGAAATGTGACAAAGGTATCAATTTAGTGCAGTGAGGGAAAGAATGTTCCTTTTAATGAATGATGATGGGTCAACTGGTTATTCATATGGGCAAAATAAATAAATCACGCCTTCTATCCCACACTACATATAAAAATTAATTCTAATTCTAGATGGACTACGGATCCAGATAAAAAAAGTAAAAAATAAAAGTTTTAGGAAAAAAGAACAGGAAAATATCTTTATGAGCATGGGCTATGCAAAGATTTTCTTTAAAAGAACATGAAAAGCACTACGCAGAAGGGAAAAACATTATAAATTGGACTACATTAAAATTAAGAGCTTTTATTTATCAAAAGATACCACGAAGAGAGTGAAAAGGCAAGCCATAGAGTGGTAGAAGATATTTGCAATACATTTATCTAACGAAAGACTTGTATGCAGACTGTAAAAAGAATTATAAGTCAATCAGACAACCTACTACGGGCAAAAGACTTCAACAAGAACTTGACACACACAAAAAATGAAAATGCTAATAAGCAGATGAGAAGGTGGCCCATCTCATCACAAGAGGAAAATTCCAATTAAAATCACAATGAGATACTAGTATATACTAACCAGAATGGCTAAAATTTAAAAGATGGATAGTAGCAATTGCTGGTGAGGATGTGGAAAAACAAGAGTCATTCTACATGTTGCTGGTGGGACAATACATTGGTACCATCACTCTGGAAAACTGGAACTAAAAAATGGAACTCTTCTGTATCACAACTATGGTGGTGGTTACATGATCTTATGCATTTTTCAAAACACACAGAACTTAACAATATAAAGGGTGAATTTTACTTATTAAAAAATTCAACCCACATCTGAAAGGAAACCAAAATGGAATACAAACTATAACAAATGAACCTAACTGTATTGCAAATGAATAATGTAACCACACTGAAGTGGACGGAATACAAGAACTAACCTAAGTTACTTTGGATAACAGTATTTTGACTAGACACCACAGGGCTAAAGACAAAAAGAACTGTAAACAAACACTGTGCTTTAGTAAGTAAATACGTTTCTCACAAGGGTATGGGTACACAATTCAAAACTACTTTAGGATGGAACAAAGAAGTAAATATATTTTAGATAACGAGAGCCAGAAGTTTCAATGTCAGAGGAAGAAGTTATAAATAAGGAAAGGGCAAAGGCTAGAATGAACTCTGTGTTGTTGGACTGGAATCAAAGGTATCAATTTGAGCTCACGGAATTTAAATATATAAACAGATAGATATAGAAATAAATATACATGGGTGTGTATGCATAGGTTATTATATATACATATATTGCCAATCTATTTGCTAAGAGGGCCTGGAAGCAATGATACTCAAGTAGCAGTAAGTGTATCTAGCACCCAGAACTGGGTTTCTAAAAAGCATTTGCCAATAAAAGGAAGTGAAGTTACTTGAAGTGGTTGGTTCCAGGACTGAGGCAGGGAAAATACAAGGGCCTAGAGCATCCTATGTTGTCAAATAGTAAGGTAGTGCGCAAAAAGGGATGGGGACAGGGTCAGATAAAAAGTCTATAGACTGGGTAATTCTGTCTCAAAAAGAGGCAAAACTATTGGTAGCAGTAGAAGCCAAAATAACGGTTACCTTCGGTGGCGGTAATGATTAGGAGGGGAGCAGAAGGGGTGCCTTCTAAAGTGCTAGAAGTGTTCTATTTCTTGATTTGGTGGTAGTGAGACAGGTATGTTCACTTAATGAAAAGTTGTGCCAATTCTGTATGTATACTAAACTTTAAAACAAACTATACAAGATATTCTATATTTTGATTATGGTAGCTGTTACATGTTATTTAATAAAATATATGTGCATTTTACTATATGTAAGCTATACCTCAATAAATCTGACCTAAAGGTCCTTCTAGAAATAAATACTATAATATGGCTAACATTTTTGCCTAGCGCAGGCTGTCTCCTATTTTGCTTTCTAGCTTTGATAGAAAGGTGGGAGTTGAAAGAAGTCTCATTTCTTGACAGGCCAGAGATCACTAAAGCATATAAACCATGCCCCCAAGACACTACTTTGTCAGGAAGGTGACAGTTCCACATAAGTTATTCTAAATTATTTTTGACCGGTTGGGTAATTAAAGGGACTTTGTGTTTTGTGGTTACAAAAATCTAAAAATGGAACATGAGCTAATAACTTAGTTGTTTATATTCATAGTTGAGAAATATATATTTTTAAAAATATCATCTGGTAACAACTTTTTTCTATGAATGTTATACACAGACATTCTGAAAGAATGCTACCTAATTTGTTCTATCCACATCATCACCAGCCTATGCCAACAAGATCATCATTTAAAATTGGTTTGGCTGTAGTAGAGATAACATTTTCAAAAGGATTTATAATAATATTTTGTAGCAGTAGGAGTTGTGATGATATGCTGACATTATTCTTCAGCTGCTGAGATTGTTTTCCTTTAGAGTTTGCATTTTCTATTGCATACTTTCTGTGCTTTATGCCTACCAGAATTGCAAATCGTATCAACCTTTTCTTATAGAGTAATGGACAGCATTGAGTGTTTTCAAAAAACATGAAAACTTAACTAGCAAAAGGGGTGACAAGTTTCTTTAAGGACTCAGGAACATGAAGACAAGTAACTTTAATAACCCCATTTACTTAGAAATTGACAAAGGGCACTATGATGAGACTATTTTAAATTATAAGCTCCTAAAAGGCAGGAGACTATTTAAAGTAATATGTAGATTGCTTGTAAGAGTGGATGAGTCCTTGATAGTTTCTGATTGATCGAGAAAGAGAAGCATTCACCAAGGCCTGACTTATTGAAGTCCTAGATGGTTAGTTGCTAAAAGGTTCTGTTTCCATCATTCCACAGGATTATAGGATGTCAGGTAACATTATCAAATCATCTAATCCAATGGTTCTCCAAGTGAGAAGTGGAGGTTAGACAGCATTGCTCTATCACCTAAAGGAGTTTTTTCAACAAATACACAACCCTACACTCCCCTTCCCCCAGACTCCACCACTCCCATTCTCATACATCTTCTTGAGGATGTATATGCTAATACTCTTCACAGGGATGTTATCAGATTGAGCGAAGGTGCTTTTATGAAGGCAGGGCTGTATTTACCAAAAGCTCACTAGGTGATTCTGATATGATAGCAGTAACCTTCCAGTTGAAAATGTCTGACCTAATCTATTTTTTCCCTTTGGGCAAAATTACAATTCAAACAGCCCAGAAAGAATTCTGAAAGTATTTAGAAAAGTCTACAATTTATTCTTCAGGGGACATGTTTCATTGTCTCATAAGAGCCACTGTGTGAAATGCATTATTTTTAATTTAGAACAAAAGTCCTGTTGCTTTTTCCAACTTTTAGTGACATACTTAGTACAGAAACTCGGAGAAATTTAAACTTTCTATAAAGACATATAGGTATATATGTGTATGTATGTATATATTTAAAATATTTATTTTTTTACTATAATCCTTAATATAATAAGGTGTTAATATATGAAGACCTCATTAGTAGCTGCTGTCCAGGAGGTAATAAAATCTATAGTCTTAGTTGTTCTAAAGTTTATAGACACAGAAATTATTTCCTTGACCTGACTCTCATGCTACCTAACAGGTTCATTCAACATTTATTAAAAGGATCAAAATGGACAGAATCATCTTTTCCTTCCCTACCTTATTCCCAGCCTCTTACTCTTACCACTTTCCAGTGTCGTGTCCCCTCCCTGCCCCGACCCCTCTGCAAATCTTGGAACTCAATTAGTGTGCAAGCAATGAAACAATGATTGATATGTGACAAAACTTATGGGCTGGATGGATACTCAGTCTGAAAGAGAGGTGGCCAAAAAAAACAGGGTAAGTGGAAAAGACTTCAGATTCACAGGCAATTTAGAGAAGAGGAATTCAAAGAATTACATTTATAAAATAAGAGAAAGTGGTTTATAGACACCATATCTCAAAAGGAGAAAGGTCTCTAGAATTAAATACCAAGGAAACTGATTTTGTTACATTATTGTTAAATGCCATACACTTAGCAGTGATCATTTAAAAATACTTTATAGTGTGAGGTTTAAGGAACAATGATTCCTAATTAGTGTTTTAATAACTGTGTTAGTGCTGCCTTGTGCCATTCTGGAACATCACTTATGGTAAATTAAGGGACACTTTCCCTTTCCATCTTCTATTAGTATTTTAATGCTAGGAGGTGGGAAAAAGCTGATCCATATTCAAGAGGAAAGGAGGAAAAACAACAACAAATTGGCATCTCTTCTGTGAATTGCCCCACAGGCCAAGCATTTTTATGTTCTTAATCATTATTAAATGACTTAACATGACACCCAGAGTCTGGCGAATGATTGCATCCTGACATGAGAAGGAATTACAAATGAAATGAAAGATCAAGCCGTATTAGAGGATTGCCTCTGGGAAATGAAAATCTTTAATTCTCTTTTATTATTGACATTTATTTGGCTGCCATGAATAACAACATAGCAAAGAGATTCAGCTATGCTTGTGCACTGAATAGCTTATCCCAGGGCTCAAAACTGCATTAACATTTATCATGTTTGCTTTTGTAGCTGACACCACTGAACAGATTCTCTATCCATCTTGTATTTATCATGCATTGCAGATATAGCGCATCCTCTAATTTAAGTTCATTTTCATGTAGCAGGAATAGCAAAGATTAGCCAGTGTCTTTGCTCAAATAAATTCCTGCTGGTAAGCATTCCTAAGAATGGTTTAATAGATTTAATAAAGAACAAAATGAGTTGAAAAGGAAATTCTGCCATAGGAAGGGGAGGCTAATTTAAAAGGTTTAAATTTGGGAAAATTGTGCAAATTCACAATGAGGAAGACACTTGTATAATATATCTATCTAGAATATACAATGCCTTGAAATAAATGTCTCCATAAAGAGCAACCAAATAGCATTTTATGAATCTGAAGGCAGTACTACAGTGCCTATAAGATAAGAAGTCGGTATGTTCTTCACTTTTCCAAACAGTATTCATTGCTAAGACAGGAACAGGCCATATACTACAGGAAGACAGCAATTCAGATAGTTATTACCAATGTAGAGATACCTTTTCATAACTTATTTCTTCTCTCTCGTACAAATTAACAACACAGCTTTCCTGTCACAACAATAAAAGATTATATAGTACCTGGTATCTTTGCTCACATGATCCTCTTTGACTGGACTGCTCTCCTTTCTTTAAATCCTTCCTAGAATTCAAGGCTTAGCAAGGATATCAAAGTATCTTGGGAAAACCACTTAATATCTCTGAATCTTGTTTGAAATTTCGTTTTTACTTTTCTTTCTTTCCGTTTTTTATACTTTGAATTATGGAACATTTTAAACATACACAAGTGGAGGTAACAGCATAATGACCACCCCTCATATGTCCATCACTCAGCTTCCACAATTATTAACTCATGCTGAATCTCATTTCATCTATAACCCCACTTCACTATTTGCCACTCACTGAATTATTCTGAAACAAACATTTTTTGAAGTAAATCTCTGAATCAGGCTTCTCACCATTCTAAAATAAGAAAGTTGGAATGAATTAATTCTAGATTCCCTTCTCCCCAAAATTTGACAATAGTTTCTTCTTTGGCCCTTTTCAGGCTTATATATTTAATTCAGCAAAAATTTTCTTCATATTCACTATAACATCTTTCTTCAAGGTTTATTGATCTCTTTCTCTGAATCAATACAACCCATATAATCTGTAGCAATAATTAAGAAGTAAAATTATACTTCCTTTTATTCATATTTTGATGTGTATTAATTTTATTTCCTAGTTAGATCTTTAAGGCTCATATCTTAAATTTCAGTGCTCAGCAGAGTAATGAACCACCACAAAGGTAATAATTGCTACTGTTTATAATAATTTTTAATTAACTGATTGGTTTTAATCTTAATGGTTCAGACCAAATTAAAAGGTTTACATTTTGGCTTTAACACTAGGTATCATCATCTTGACAATATTAATCATTTTAATCAATAAAATGTTTGTTTACTAGATGAAATTCTTATTCTATTTCTATGAGTGCTATAATATAGATGGGTGAGTAAAAACAGAAGTGAGGTTTTCTTCTTGAAGTTTAAAACTGAAGAATGAACTTATTTCTTGTTCATAATTGGATAAATTTATTTTATTCGAGTATAGGTATTTGGTGAGTAAAATATCTTGTTTTTTTTTCCCAAGGAAAGACATTTCTAGACTGACACAATATGTCCAAAATGTTAAAATAAATAAACTAAATCAAAGTGGATTTACTCAAATGAATTTTAATAAATTATCTTCTTGAAAATAAATTTTTTCTACTGAGATAGAAGGTAGGTTTATTTATTAAAATGAACAATCCTAAAATTTGTATGAAACCACTAAAGACCCCAAATAACGAAAGCAATCTTGAGAAAGAAGAATCAGGCTGGAAGCATCACATTTCCCAATTTCAAACTATATTACAAAAATATAGTAGTCAAAACAATATGATACTGGCATAAAAACAGACAGACACATAGATCAATGGAATAGAATAGAGAGCCCAGAAATAAACCCATGCATATGTGGTTAATTAATTTATGACAAAGGAGCCAAGAATATACAATGAGGAAAGGATAGTCTCTTCAATAAATGGTGCTGGGAAGACCGGACAGCCACATAAAAAAAAATGAAAGTGGACTTCTATCTTACAACACACACAAAAATCATCTTTAAGTGGATGAAAGATTTGAATGTAAGACCTGAAACCATAAAACTCTTAGAAGAAAACATAAGGGGTAAGTTCCTTGACATTGGTCTCGGTGATGATATTTTGGATTTTACAAAAAAAGCAAAGGCCACAAAAGCAAAAATAAACAAGTAGGACTACATCAAACTAAAAAACTTCTGTACAGCAAAGGAAACCATTAATGAAATGAAAAGACAACCTATGGAATGTGAAAAAAATATTTGGAAATCATATATCTGATAAGGGGTTAATATCCAAAATATTTAAAGAACTCATAGAACTCAATAGCGAAAATAACAATCCAATTAAAAAATGGGCTGAGGATCTGAGTAGATATTTTTCCAAAGAAGACATACAAATGGCTAACATGTACATGAAAAGATGCTCAAGATCACTAAGCATCAGGGAAATGCAAATCAAAACCACAATGAGATGTCACCTCAAACCTGTTAGAATGGCTATTGTCAAAAAGACAAGAAGTGTTGGTGAGGATGTGGAGAAAAGGGAACTCTTGTGCCCTGTTGGTGGAAATGTAAATTGGTGCAGCCACTACGGAAAACAGTATGGAGGTTCCTCAAAAAATTAAAAATAGAACTACCATATGATCCAGCAGTTCCGTGTCTGGGTACTATCCAATGGAAACAAAAACACTAACTCAAAAAGATACCTGCACCTCCATGTTCACTGCAGCATTATTTACAGTATCCAGGACATGGAAACAACCTAAGCGTCCATCGAAGAATGAAAAGATAAAGAAAACATGGTGTATATATATATAAAAATATATATACAATGGAATATTATTCAGTCATAAAAAAGCAGGAAATCCTGCCATTTGCAATGACATGGATGGACTCTGAGGGCATTATGCTAAGTGAAATAAGTCAGATGGAGAAAGACAAATATTGTATGATCTCGGCTATATGTGGGGTCTAAAAAAAACCTCAAACTCATTGATACAGAGAACAGATTGGTGGTTGCCAGAGACAGGGGTAAGTAGGGGATGGGGAATGAACAAAATGTGTGAAGGTGGTAAAAAAAGGGAAAAAAAGTACATTGTTTTGAATAAATTATAATAGAAAGAATACAGAATTTTGTTATGAATGATTAATCTCTATATAGCTGGGTTTCTCACAGTTTCCACATGTACCTGTAGCCACTATAGTGTCCTCTCTCCCTTGGGTGAATATCACGATTCGCTGCCTCTTCGAGTTCACCTTTGGCAGAGCTTGTGTCTTTCTGGCCATTTCTTTAATGTCTTCAGTCTATTAATAAAAAGGAGGAAAAAATTCTCATAACCAGTACAATAAAGCAAAACTTTATTAGTAGATTAAGGATTTAGCTTCTCATGTTTAAAATAAGAGAGACCTGAATATCTATTAAGAATTATTATTTTAAAATTTTTACCATATACAAAAGTAAATAGAATAGTACATAACCTCCAAGAAAAACTCACCGTTGAACTGCAACAAATTTAAATTTATGATGAATCTTATTTCATCTATACCCTCATCCATCTGCCTTTCATATTATTCTGAAGCAAATCCCAGATACTATATAATGTCATCTGTAAATGTTTAGTATCTATCTCTGAAAGGTAACGACTTAAACATAACCATATAATTGCTATCATATTTTTAAAAATTAACAATAATTCCTTAATATCAGCAAATATCCGGTTAGTTTTCAAATTTCCAATTAAAGACAGATTTGTAAAAAGATGAATGTTGAATTATTTTAGAAGTTTACAGAACAAAATTATGCTGACTATGGAAATATTACAGTTGCT
The DNA here is from genome assembly GCF_057802395.1 of Ceratotherium simum simum. Taxonomy (NCBI): domain Eukaryota; kingdom Metazoa; phylum Chordata; class Mammalia; order Perissodactyla; family Rhinocerotidae; genus Ceratotherium; species Ceratotherium simum. The sequence continues at coordinate 27,267,150 of NC_141905.1, forward strand.
ATGATGCCCAATTTTTCAAAGAACTAAAATGAGAGAAAGATGCTAACCGTTTCCTCCAGACTCAATTTTCTTTAAAAAAGACAAAGTTTAAAAAATTACAAATTAATCTAGAAACCCCGATGCTATTTTTCATATAGCATAGGCCATGAAGTTTTACATCATAAATGTTCTAACTTAAAATCTAACTCTTAAGCTACAGGTAGGATTTTTAGAATCATGTTTTCAACAATTTTAGATGATTTAAAAATCCATGTCTGAATTCAGTGGGCCCCTAAAAAACCAGGTTTTATTATAAAATAAAATAAAAAACGATGTCCATAGTTTGGGCTTTGTTGATAGTTTACTCTATCACTGTGCAAAGTTTCAAACAGTTATGGAGAGAGAAATACGTACCAGAGGGGAAATATATCTGAGTGGCATTAAAGAAGTTAATTAGGATATACGGGTCAAATTTAGGTAACGAAGGCAGACAAGCCATACTGGTTACAAACTACATCAGAAACCATAACATTTTAAAAGGTATGACAATCTTTAGTGAAATATTTGTACGTTGTTTGTTCACTAAATACTTAAATTCCAGATGCTAGATGAAGCTAAGCTTCTACTACACTTCACATGATGATTCTAGAGGACTGTTGTTTCTGAAAAGAATAGCCACTTGTGGTAGGACATTGCTGCCGACCTTTGAAACATGCTGACTATTTCACTTTTGGTTGCTTATTTTAGAAAAGAACTCAGCCTGAACTCTGATGAGATGAGAAAAGAAATTCTCTCAGTTTTGGTGGCAAGACTATTAGAAATGACTAGTAATAGCTGAAAGGATCAAAAAAATGCCATATAATAACAATGTCTTCACTGTCTTAAATGAATGTATACATTTAATTAAAATGACTCACATATATTCTCCCAATCCCCTTACCACACATATATTTTACTACTGTAGGATTTTTGCTTGTGATTGAGTATAGTTCATGCTTAATAAAGATAAGAGGCAAACTCCAGAAACAGATTCACTTTATCATCTTGGGAGCAGAATCTTATGCATGTACTGGATGTTTTTTAAATAGAGGTCTTTTTTCAAGGTGGTATAAGTAATATATTAAGAATGACATTCCACCATTGTCTTCAGCCAATCCTGTTCGAAGATATATTTTTTATGGGCATTTTGGTAACCTAATCAAAGAAACCTTTCTTATGTCTCAAATTAAATCTTATAAAAATGGCAATTGAAAAAGATTGAAATAAACTTTCCAAATACAAAACATAAATCTTTACAGAAAAGTTAAGCTTTATTCTATTTGTATCACATCCACAGCTCATACAAAACCCCTCTGTCCCTCTGGGATCACTGCCAGTGAGCACCAAATCTAAATTTCTCACTATGCCTTGAGGAGCCATTGCCTTGCTCTCCATAGTGGATCTCCATCTAGTCAAAAAACTTTCCTGAAAACCTCAATTTTGTCTTCCCAATGCTACATATTTCCAGTACCCTATTCCCCCCACCTGCCTGGTAGTTGCTTCTCCCACATACTTGGGCTAACATATCTTACCAGAATGATGAAATTACAAGGGACTTTAGAGTATGATACACCTGGATTTACTATTTGTGTGACCTTGAGCAGGTAAATAAACCTCTCTGAGGCTCCATTTCCTCATCTACAAAACTAAGAAAATGATATTTACGTTAAAAGGCGTTGAGAATGAAGTATACTAAAATTAGTGGGCAAAAGTTTGAAGAGAATCAGGATATTTGCATCGTCTCAAAGTATCTCCCACTCAGATACTTATTCACTATTAAAGGAAAAATAATAATGTTACAGTGGAGAAAGTTGACAGACATCACTTTACCCCAGGGATCAAATTTAGTGATGCTAAACCTAGTGGAGAAAACAGGATATTTATGTAGTCCCAAAATATCACCCCCAGATATTTATTAACTACAGTGGGAAAATAGTAACTTTACAGAGGATAAACTGGCCAACACCACCTTAACCCAGTGACTAAGGTAACGTTACCAAGAATAAGACATTGGGACATCATATATGTCCCTGATATGATGCACTGAGAACGGCACATCACTTCTGTGATATTTCTCCCAAAAATGCATAACCTCAACTTAATTATGAGAAAATATTAGACAAACTCAAATTGAGGGACATTCTACAAAATGACTGACAAGTACTCTTCAAAAGTATCAAGAGCATGAACAACAAGGAAAGCATGAGAAACTGTCATAGACAGGAAGAAACTAAGGAGACCTGACAAATAAATGCAATGTGTGATCCTGGATTAGATTCCAGAACAAAAAAATGAAATTAGAGGAAAAACTGGGGAAATCAGAATATAATCTGTAGTTTAGTTATTGGTATTGTACTAATGTCAATTTCCTGGTTTTGATCATTAAACCTTGGTTAAGTAAGATGTTAACATTAGGGAAAGCTGAGTGAAGGGTTTCTGAGAACTCTCTGTACTAGTTTAGCAAATTTTCTAAGTCTAAAATTATTTCAGAATAAAAAGTTATAAATAGTTGTGAGGATGAAAAATGATAACATAAGTTAAAGAGCTCAGTGCAATATTTAGAATATGCTAAGTACTTAATAAATATTAGTTTCTTTCCTCAAATGAGTATCATTTTAATACTTTCCAAAACTGTCACATGCTGAGGTTGCCCCAAAATCTCTAGAAAGGGCCTCAAGAGTTTTGAGTACTGAGAATTCAATTATGGCATCTAATAAGGGAGGGGAAAGAGGGAAAGGGGGAGGAGAAGTAGAAAAAAAGCTCATACAATTTAGCTATGAGCCTGTACACAGCTCTGAAATATATGTATATACTCATGTATATAGCACATTAAATCTTTTTTTTTAAAATTTTTTGTTTATTGCAGTAACCTTGGTTTATAACATTGTATAAGTTTCAGGTGTACATCATTATACTTCTATTTCTGCATAGATTACATCATGTTCACCACCCAAATACTCACTGCAACCCAACACCACACACGTGTGCCGAATTATCCCTTTACCCCTCCTCCCTCCCCCCTTCCCCTCTGGTAACCACCAATCCAATCTCTGTCTCCATGTGTTTGTTTGTTGTTGTTATTATCTACTACTTAATGAAGGAAATCATACGGTATTTGACCTTCTCCCTCTGACTTATTTCACTTTGCATTATACCCTCAATGTCCAACCATGTTGTCACAAATGGCTGGATTTCATCATTTCTTATGGCTGAGTATTTCATTGTGTATATATACCACAGCTTCTTTATCCATTCGTCCCTTAATGGGCACTTAGGTTGCTTCCAAGTCTTTGCTATTGTGAGTAACGCTGCAATAAACACAGGGGTGCATGTATATTTACGCATTGGTGTTTTTAAGTTCTTTGGATAAATACCCAGCAGCGGAATAGCTGGATCATATGGTAGTTCTATCCTTGATTTTTTGAAGAATCTCCATACTGTTTTCCATAGTGGCTGCACCAGTTTGCACTCCCACCAGCAGAGTATGAAAGTTGCCTTCTCTCCACATCCTCTCCAACGCATGTTGTTTCCTGTCTTGTTAATTATAGCCATTCTGACGGGCGTGAGGTGATATCTCATTGTAGTTTTGATTTGCATTTCCCTGATAGTTAATGATTTTGAACATCTTTTCATGTGTCTGTTGGCCATCTGTATATCTTCTTTGGAGAAATGTCTGTTCAGGTCTTTTGCCCATTTTTTAGTTGGGTTGGTAGTTTTTTTGTTGTTGAGATGCATGAGATCTTTATATATTTTGGAGATTAAGCCCTTATCAGATGTATGGTTTGCAAATATCTTCTCCCAATTGTTAGGTTGTCTTTTCGTTTTGTTCATGGTTTCCTTTGCTGTGCAGAAGCTTTTTAGTTTGATGTAGTCCCATTTGTTTATTTTTTCTATTGTTTCTCTTGCCCGGTTAGACATGGTGCTTGAAAATATGTTGCTAAGACTGATGTAGAAGAGCGTACTGCCTATGTTTTCTTCTAGAAATTTCATAGTTTCAGGTCTTACATTCAAGTCTTTAATCCATTTGGAGTTAATTTTTGTGTATGGTGTAAGGGTCTACTTTCATTTTTTTGCATGTGGCTATCCAGTTTTCCCAACATATTTGTTGAAGAGACTTTCTTTTCTCCATTGTATGTTCTTGGCTCCTTTGTCAAAGATTAGCTGTCCATAGATGTGTGGGTTTATTTCTGGGCTTTTGATTCTATTCCATTGATCTGTGTGTCTGTTTTTGTGCCAGTACCATGCTGTTTTGGATACTATAGCTTTGTAGTATATTTTGAAATCAGGAAGTGTGATACCTCCAGCTTTGTTCTTTTTTCTCAGGATTCCTTTAGCTATTTGGGGTCTTTTGTTGTTCCACCTAAATTTTAGGATTCTTTGTTCTATTTCTGTGAAAAATGTTGTTGGAACATCGATAGGGATTGCATTGAATCTATAGATTGCATTAGGAAGTATGGACATCTTAATTATGTTAATTCTTCCAATCCAAGAGCACGGAATATCTTTCCATTTCTTTGTGTCATTCTTCAATTTCTTTCAGCAATGTTTTATAGTTTTTGGTGTACAGATCTTTCACCTCTTTGGTTAAGTTTATTCCTAGGTATTTTATTCTTTTTGTTGCAATTGTAAATGGGATGGTATTCTTAATTTCTCTTTCTGCTACTTCATTGTTAGTGTATAGAAATGCAACTGATTTTTGTATGTTGATTTTGTATCCTGCAACTTTACCGTATTTGTTTATTACTTCTAAAAGTTTTCTGGAGGATTCTTTAGGGTTTTCTATATATAAAATCATGTCATCTGCAAATAGTGACAGTTTCACTTCTTCCTTTCCAATTTGGATCCCTTTTATTTCTTTTTCTTGCCTGATTGCTCTGGCTAGGACTTCCAATACTACGTTAAATAGGAGTGGTGACAGTGGGCATCCTTCTCTGGTTCCTGTACTTAGAGGGATAGCTTTCAGTTTTTCACCATTGAGGATGATATTAGCTGTGGGTTTGTCATATATGGTCTTTATTATGTTGAGGTACTTTCCTTCTATACCCATTTTAGTCAGAGTTTTTTATCATAAATGGATGCTGTATCTTGCCAAATGCTTTCTCTACATCTATTGAGAAGATCATGTGATTTTTATTCTTCATTTTATTAATGTGGTGTATTACGTTGATTGATTTGCGAATGTTAAACCATCCCTGCATACCTGGAATAAATCCCACTTGATCATGGTGTATAATCTTTTTAATGTATTGTTGTATGCGATTTGCTAGTATTTTGTTGAGGATTTTTGCATCGATGTTCATCAGTGATATTGGCCTGTAATTTTCTTTTTTTGTGTTGTCCTTGTCTGGTTTTGGTATCAGGGTAATGTCGGCTTCGTAGAATGAGTTAGGGAGCTTCCCCCCCTCCTCAATTTTTTGGAAGAGTTTGAGAAGGATAGGTATTAAGTCTTCTTTGAATGTTTGGTAGAATTCACCAGGGAAGCCGTCTGGTCCTGGACTTTTATTTTTGGGGAGGTTTGTGATTACTGTTTCGATCTCCTTACTGGTGATTGGTCTATTCAAATTCTCTACTTCTTCTTGATCCAGTTTTGGAAGGTTGTATGCTTCTAAGAATTTATCCATTTCTTCCAGATTGTCGAATTGGTTGGCATATAGCTTTTCATAGTATTCTTTTATAATCTTTTGTATTTCTGAGGTGTCTGTTGTAATTTCTCCTCTTTCATTTCTGATTTTACTTATTTGTGCCTTCTCTCTCTTTTTCTTGGTGGGCCTAGCTAAAGGTTTGTCAATTTTGTTGGTCTTTTCAAAGACCCAGCTCTTGGTTGTATTAATTTTTTCTATTGTTTTTTTGGTCTCTGTTTCATTTATTTCTGCTTTGATTTTTATTATTTCCCTTCTTCTACTGATTTTGGGCTTTCTTTGTTCTTCTTTTCCAGTTCCTGTAGGTGCATTGTTAGATTGTTTATTTGAGATTTTTCTTGTTTGTTGAGATAGGCCTGTATTGCTATAAACTTCCCTCTTAGAACCGCTTTTGCTGTATCCCATAAATTCTGGCATGTCATATTTTCATTTTCATTTGTCTCCAGGTATTTTTTGATTTCTTCTTTGATTTCTTCGTTGACCCAGTCGTTGTTCAGTAGCATTTTGTTTAATCTCCACGTATTTGTGGCTTTTCTGATTTTCTTCCTATAGTTGATTTCTAGTTTCATACCGTTGTGGTCAGAAAAGATGCTTGGTATTATTTCAATCTTCTTAAATTTATGGAGACTTGTTTTGTGGCCTAATATGTGATCAATCTTGGAGAATGTCCCATGTGCATTTGAAAAGAACGTGTATTCTTCGGTTTTTGGATGGAATGCTCTGTATATACCTACTAGGTCCATCTGTTCTAGTGTGTCGTTTAAGGCCAATGTTTCCTTATTGATCTTCTGTTTGGATGATCTATCCGTTGGTGTAAGTGGAGTGTTAAAGTCCCCTACTATTATTGTGTTACTGTCTATTTCTGTTTTTATGTCTGTTCGTAATTGCTTTATATATTTAGGTGCACCTACATTGGGTGCGTAGATATTTACAAGTGTTATATCCTCTTGTTGGATTGTTCCCTTGATCATTATGTAATGCCCTTCTTTGTCTCTTTTTACAGTTTTTGTTTTAAAGTCTATTTTGTCTGATATGAGTACTGCTACCCCAGCTTTCTTTTCATTGCCATTTGCATGGAGTATCTTTTTCCATCCCTTCACTTTCAGTTTGTGAGTGTCTTTAGGTCTGAAGTGTGTCTCTTGTATGCAGCATATATATGGGTCTTGTTTTTTTTATCCAATCAGCCACCCTATGCCTTTTACTTGGAGCATTTAGTCCACTGACGTTTAAAGTAGCTATTGATAAGTATGTACTTACTGCCATTTTTTAACTTTTTTTTTCTCAGTGTCTTTCTTCTTCTGTACAGAATTGATGGTCTCTTTAGTTTGATCCTTGTCTGAAAGCTCTACTCTTTAACTCCCCTCCTCCCTCCTTTTATGTTTTTGATATCATATCTAATCTCTTTTTTGTGCATTTGTATCCATTACCCTCTTATCACAGAAATAGATAATTTTTCCCATTTGTGGTCTTCTCTTTGCCCCTTAAATCAGTCCCTTTAACATTTCTTGTAGCACTGGTTTCTTGGTGACAAACTCCTTTAATTTTTGCTTGTCTGGGAAATTTTTGATCTCTCCTTCCGTTTTGAATGATAACCTTGCTGGGTAGAGTATTCTTGACTGTAAGTTTTTTCCTTTTAGCACTTTAAATACATCATGCCATTCTCTTCTAGCCTGTAAGGTTTCTGCTGAGAGGTCAGCTGATAGCCTTATGGGGTTTCCTTTGTATGTAACTTGACTTTCTCTTGCGGCTTTTAGGATTCTCTCTTTATCTTTAATTCTGGACATATTGATTATGATGTGTCTTGGTGTGGGCCTCTTTGGGTTTATCTTGTTTGGGGCTCTCTGTGCTTCCTGTACCTGGATGTCTGTTTCCTTCCTTAGGTTAGGGAAGTGTTCATCTATTATTTCTTGAAATAGATTCTCTGCCACTTTGTCTCACTCTTCTCCTTCCAAGACACCTATAACACGGATGTTAGTGCGCTTGATGTTGTCTCAGAGGTCCCTTAGACTGTCCCCACTCTTTTTAATTCTTTTCTCTTTTACCTGTTCAGCTTGGGTAATTTCTTCTAGTCTTTCATCCAGCTCACAGATCCGTTCTTCTGTATCCTCTACTCTGCTTTTGAATCCCTCTAGTGAATTTTTCATTTCCAGTATTGTATTCTTCATTTCTGATTGGTTCTTTTTTATATCTTCCATTTCTTTGTTGACATTCTCACTGAGTTCATCTATTCTTCTCCCAAGATCAGTGAGCATCCTTAACACTCTTAGTTTGAACTCTCTGTCGGGTAGGTTGCTCATTTCTGTTTCACTTAGTTCCTTTTCTCGGGTTTTGTCCTGTTCCTTTACTTGGAATGTATTCCTTTGCCTCCTCATTTTGCCTCTTTCCCTGTGCTTGTGTCTACGTATTAGGTAGGTCAGCTACGTCTCCTGCTCTTAGATAGGTGACCTTATGTAAGTGACGGCTTAGGAGGCCTGCAGTGTGCTTCCCTCAGTTCTCAATGTTCCAGGGGTGACCCCTATGTGGGCTACGTGTGTCCTTCTGTTGTGGCCTGTTTGCTCTCCCTGTAGGTGCCCAGGGAGGCTGAGTTATGCTCCTGGCCAGCTGTTGTAATGCTCAGATGCTTGTAGTTGTTGTGGGCCCTTCAGTCTCTTTATCAGGTGTGGGAAGCCCCAGCACAGTTGGCTGCAAGTTCTAATACCACATTTGCGTTGCAGTATTTCTTTTACGTGAGTAGGGCCCCAGCATGGCAGGTTGTTAGGCTTAGGGCCTTACAATTGCTATAATCCTCCAGCCTTTAGGTCTCTTGTCAGCTCTCTGAGGATTGCAGCTGGGTGGGGCTGGCCTCAGGCATGGGGGCACCCAATTATTTCAGGCTTTGGAAGGTGGGGCAAACCCCCTATGTGGGTCTTTGAGAAGCACAAGTCTTCTGCAGCTGACAAACCCCACCACCCACAGGTCCACACACACAGTCACACAGTCTTGCCCCGTGTGTGCGCCCCCACCTCCCGAAGCAGACCCAGTCTCTCCAAGGCGGGAGCCCCACACACTCCACCACCATCCCACACTCTCCACCCGCTCCTTGTGCACGCCCTGCCCCACTGAAGCGGGATCAGTTGCCAGGCTGCAGAGAATCCAGTCACCAATCTATGCAGGCCCACAAGTTGCCTGAGGGCTTGTTGTTGGGTGGGGCCCGTCTCTAGGGTGGGCTGCCTGCCCTGGCTGAGCTGGATTAAATTGGTACACACAGGGCCTATTAGGTGAGTCTCTTTTCACCAAAGCACTGTGCACCTTTCCTTCTGGTGATTTTAGGTTGCTTTCTGAAACGGGGGAGTTTGTGCATGGGCCCTTTAAGAGCCGGTTTTAATTTCTTTGTGAACCAGCTTTTCTGGGGGTATTCCCCAATGCTTTAGCAGCAGGCAAAGTCACATATTATGCCACTCGTCTCGATTGTGATGTGTCCAGAAAATGGCCACAGCAGGGGTGCTCCCGGCTCAGGGCCATGCTCCTCCAGGGAGGGCTGCGTACCTTTGGGCTGCTCCCAGGTGGCCGTGAAGCTGGTGGCTTGTGAAGGCGGCGTTTTTCCTCTCCAGAAGGGAGTTTCTGCCTCTTCTACCTCAGTTAGGATTGTCTGTTGTTGCAGGAGTTCCTCTTATCCAGTTTTCAGTTCTGTCTCAGGGGTAATTTTTCCATGAGTAGATGTAAATTGGCTGTGTCCGCGGGAGGAGGTAAGTTCAGAGTCTGCCTAGGCCGCCATCTTGACTTCCTCCAGCTCATTAAATCTTAACTTCCCCATGCAGTAGGTATTATTACTACATCCCCATTTTATAGATGTAGAAACCAAGAGCCAAGTATATAGCTCTAAAGTACTCATTAAATCTCAACTACTCTAGGCAGTAGGTACTATTACCATATCCTCATTTTATAGATGAAGAAACTGAGTCACAGAGAGGTTAAATAACTTCCTAAGGTCATAAATACACTAAGTAGTGGAGGCAGGACTAGCACCCACGAAGTCTGACTCCAAGGAATACACTCTTAACCCCTCTTCCATGCTATCCACAAATTGACCGATTCTATGAATTCTGGCAATGTGCATTCTATGGTCGTTATCATAAAACTATAGCACATTCATCTTAAATCATTTTTCTGCCACATTCATAAGTCACTGATGATCTTGTATTTAAGTTTGCTATTTTTCCTTAATTATTCTGGCTTGTATTTTACCCTAGTGAATTTCAACATTTGAATTTCAAGATAATTCTCATTTTCCAAGGTCATTTGGAAATCTAATCTCCTCCTTCAATATGTTAGAATGTGAAAAAGAAAGAAGTGTAGTTTATATAGTAAAGAATACCAAACTTAGAGAGCTGAGCTCTGGTTCTGGCTCCATTATATATTAACTATGTGACCTTGAACAAGTCATGTAGTCTATTTTTTATTTCTTGAACTAATATGGCAATACATGCCCTACCTACCCCTAAAGGTTTGTGTGAATATTAAATGTATTAATGATATGTGGGAAAAGGTTTTATAAAGTGTGAAGCATTTTATAAATGTAAAATTACGCTTTTATTGTCACTGGTGATCACACAACTTAAATTTAGCATTGTCTTCCAAATTAAAGAATATATTCTCTTCACTCCATTTTTAAAAAGCTGGTGATACACATGTTAAGCAATACTGTTACAATCTACCTACTCCGGTAGAATACCAATTGTGGTGCCCCCACACATTCCCTCACTTAACCATACCATATTTTGTTTTCCAACTAGAAACTTCTATAATAATCATGGTGTTCATATGATGTGTCAGTCTCCAATATTATCTCATACTACCTTCCTCCTCACTCACTCCCTTGCAGTCACACTGGCCTTCTGTCAGTTCCTGGAGTACACAGTACATTATGCTGTTTCTTGTGTTTTTTTTTGCTCTTTCTTATTTGAGGGCCTTTGTACCCTTGTTCCCTCTGTCTGAAATTTGTTTCCCTGTCTGTTTTGCTTTTTTTCTGCCATGGCTAGATATTCATATTTTTCAAGTTTTACTTCCTCAGAGAGTCATTCCATGACCATCGTATCTAAAATAGCAACTCCTCCTGTGTTCTCTTTCACAGTACACTCTCCGGTCATTTCCCTTTTGTCTTCAGGGGCTATCAAAGTGTTAGGCACATAGTCAGTGCTCAGTAAATATTTGTTGAATAAATGATTAAATGAAGAGAATTAGAAGACTATCTTATTTCTTTCCCTCAATCTAACTGTTTTAAAACTGTCCTCTTTTGGGACTCAGTCACCTAGGAAAGCAGCATTGCACTCTCTTAGCCAGCAGGACCTGACTTAGTGTTTTATTTCCAGAAACTCTGGGTGATCATATTGCATTCTTTATATTTGTGAGGAACACAGAAACCTTAGAAAAATCTTGGAGAATTCTTTGGGAATCAATACCTCCTGAATACTCTCTGTGGACTTTCTATCCAGTGCTGATCAATGGAACTTACTGTGATGATGTGTATGTTCTATATCTGCACTGTCTAAAATGGTAGTCCCTACCTACATAGGCTATAGCACACTTGAAATGTGCCTAATGAGGCTGAGGAACTGAATTTCAAATTTTATTTAAATAGCCACATGTGGCTAGTGGGTGCTGTATTGGACAGCACAATTCAACGCTTTCCTCTCTCAGTGGTTTAATATGATAGGGTTGTTATTGGACAGAGAAAGACTACAAGTCTGGGATCCTCTGGGTAGAGTCAGGGGCTGTGGAGAAAGTTGGAAAAGGGAAAAGGATTGCTTTATTTCCTCTATATAGGGTCAGAAGTTTTATATTTTAGTGATCTAAAATAAAAACATTAAAATTTGTTGCTTAGAGTAAAACTGAATAAATTATCCAGTAGAGAAGGTATGAATTCTCTTTATCATTTGGCACATACTCTATTGCACAGAGAATGAAAATACAAAGAATATTTATATTTAGGGTTTAGAGGTATTTTCTTCACTTTATTTAATTAAAATCAATTTTTAATTCAGCTTTCAAAAGTCTTCATAATGAAACATGCTTTTAAGTAGTTTATTTTTATTTAGGTTCTAAAAACACAAAACTTTAACCAGTTCAGCTCAAGATAAGGTAGATTTAAAAACACATTGCAGTCTGAACTGATTTTCCAGAATAATAAAAGGCCTCCTGAAACTTTTTACCCCAAGAATTGTCATTTTAAATTCTTAGCAGGTCTGTCATTTAAATCAGGCACTATGCAATTTTCCATCACCTATATATATAAAAAAATCCTCTCTCTTCTGCTTTGTGCTCTGCCTAGCTCCAGTTTTTATCTCATTCTCCAGTGCCCTCCTAAGCTGCCTCTTCTTATTGAAAATTGCCCAATTCATTTTAAAGATTTTTTTTTAAAAAAAAGATTATCTAAAATTTTGCAGAGAAGCTAACCAGACTATCATAAACAATGCCACTGAGGATATTTCCTGATGAATAAACACTGGTTATTTTTAGAGGCATTTGGATTGGTCTGTTAGCAGACAGATCACTAGCGGCAATACTCAGCGGCTTTGGGAACTGATGGGGATTTATAATAGAAAATGAGGGTAAGACAGAGGAGCTGGTGGGAAGAAAAAAGTGCTCATCTTTCTTTCTAATCTTTTCATTTCTCTCCTCTCATTCACGCCCCAAATTTAGGGGTAAAATTAAAGTTGGGAGGGATAAAATGCAGATTTTGTGTAGTCTGTCACACTAGACTTGAGAGCACTGACACATTTTCATAGACATTAAACTGTTAAGATAAAGTGATTTATTACTGTTTGACTCTTTAAAAATATCAAGTTTCAAACCTATGCTTTCATATTACTATCTAATGGACTAAAGAAATTTTAATGACATTTAAAAATCATTGAATTTCTCTAGATAGCATTCCATACATGGATTATATTTTATTAACAATACTTACTTGAGGTTATTCTACTCATGGCTGTTATACATTCTGCAATGCTTGTAATATTTTAGGGAACCCATGAAGGGATACATCAAGACACTGCGTGCTTTTATTCAATCTAACATATCACTGTCAACATCACCAACAGAGCAGTTTCGCTATGTTAGGAGGTAATAAGGTATACTCTTATTATAATCATCATCACTTTGCTTATAGGCTGTAATCAATTATGGCAAATTTATGGTTAAAAAAAATAGTTCTAGAAGCATTAAGTAAGAACTAATGGAAAGGCTAATATGGTGCTGGTTAGTACAAAATATACTACAGAATCATAATCATTTGTTACGCAACGTTATATTTCTAAGCATCTACAAATCTGTTTATTTTCTAGAACCAAAATACATTTTTTCATGTTAGCACAGAAAACAGGGTACAAATTTATGTTCTACAAGCTTTTATCTGTGGAGAATTTTCATGTAACAAGAGAGAATATCAATTGTTAATATTAAAATTTATCATCAGTGAAACCTTAAAACATGACAGAAAACATCTACTTATATTCTCATGATCAAAACACTTGACTTTTAAATTGAATATTCCCTTGATTACATTTACTCCTGTATATCAATTGCCAGTTTGGGAAATTACAAAGTGAAACTTAAATTAGTTGAAAAAAAATATTTGGAAATCTTTACTCCTTCTTCTACATGTGATTCAACCCTATATTCACGAGAATATGGTAAAACAAAAAAAGCAAACTCCCAAGAAATTATCATAGTTCCCAACAGTTGAGTATCATGAGGCAAGGTTTCCTAACCTGATATAATTTTTTCATAGGATCTTGAGAGTAGAATACTTATACCACATGCTCACTGTCTTCCTCCAAGAAAAGGAAGCTCTATGTCTGGTTGTCACGTCTTATGACATGGGTAACATGCACGTGTATTACAGTATTTTGTTGCTTGATAATGAATCTGTCTTTAGTACATTTAAATAGTAATTCCATCACAAACTCATACAACACCTTTATCTCTAAAGAGTTCAAAGTGAGCTTACTAATAGATCCAATCAATGCTCATAGCTTCTCTAGATGGCAGACAATACTGAGTATGCAAATAAGGAGAGTTTCTATATTCCAGCTCTAGTCAGATTAAATTTTTTAAAATTACTACCATGCGATGTTCCAAGTTGTTGTACAGAACACAGCATTCTACATAGTTCTGGCTCAATAAATATGATAGTCATAAAACTCACAAACTCAGTTAATTCTCTGTCAATTAACCTGGGGTCAGATTAAAGTCAGTGTTTTCTAACAATCGACTGGACGATGGATATTATATAGATTAAAATAAACACGGTCTTGTCTGTTATGCTAATTTTGCCAACAACAATCATATGGAGTTTTGAATCTTGACAGGATAGTACTTCTATTGGGAAAACAGAATCAGGACCTGGAAATTAAAGCCAATTATTGATATTTAGTTTCAGAAAATTTATATATGTTTTATGCTATTCCAAAAGAAAAGGAGAAGGAAAAAAAACATTCAAACAGGAAGTTTACATGAGCAGGATTTAAATTAATCAGTTCCTAACAACTGTTAAGTACAACCTTTTGGAAATTAATTTGCATAATGATAATCTACATGTGGTAGGGTTGAAATTATTTAAACGACATTATATTTCACTATTTAGTTTTGCTCCACCACTGCTTTCACAGTGAATCCTTATGAAATGTAATGCAGCTAATGAGGTAGCTTTTTAACTGAACAAACTGACAGGCCCCATATCTGCAGAGGCAGCTTGAAACCATGCCCAACCTCTTGGCTTCCCAAGAGGCTTTTCAAAATTCAATAAATAACATCTGTAGGCGATGTTGGGTGCAGACCTAGCAGAGTGCGTCATAACACTGTGCTGGCAGAACAAAGAAACCATGACGACTGCCAAGTTTCCATGGCAACCGCTGCGAGGCTCTGAGAGTATAATAGCACATCAATCACTGTCCAAAAGAACTTCATTATCAGCTAGAAAAAAACCTTTAGGATCTGTTTAGTGTGCAATTGTGGGTTAACTCACCTCAAAGCCTTGCTCTCTAGCAAAAGTGGCAGCTTCCTGAAATAAAAAAAAAGAACAGTTAATTATAAAGTGCTAGGTAATGAAGAAATAATCCATTTTGAAACTCATTCAAACAGTCTTCTTTTTACACAATTATCTCAATATACCCACATAGTTCAATTTTTATTCGTACACCAGAAAAGATTTCTTTTTTCCTTGGCATTAAAAAAAAAAAAGCAGCATAATGTCAACACACTTCACAAGTTGCAATAAAGAAGATGTAGTGCATGTTGTTACTGTAGCTGTCACAGTGAGTTCAGGTGTTTTGACCCTGGCAAAGACAGACATCATCTGAAACCTAAAGAACATGCTGGTGGTTATGTTTTTAATTAAAACTATATCTTTCAGAAAGTTCTTCTGTAGAGAAGAATGCCTGCTAATGAATGTATAGATTCAGAAAAATCACCATTTTGCAACCCCTAATGAAATTTATTCAGGCAAGGATCATCAATGGATGTTAAATTCATTATGTGAAAGGATGATGGGGAACTGGGTATTTCATGGAATCAAAATATCACAGATTATATGCTGGTCACAGGGAGCAAAGTATAACTTTATAATGGAAGGATCAAGCTGTCATCACCTTAACCCAGTGATCGATCCTATCACTTATGAACATTAATATTGGGATCACCAAATATTCTGTGCCTTCTGTTATGATGCAGTACAAAGTACACAGCATCACCACTAAAGTTTTCTGACCAAAAGTTTTTAACATGAATTAATCAAAACTTTAATTCAATACTTTGCAGTCTGCAGGAAATACAGAGGATAGGAGAACAAGTTAAATGATACACTGAGAAAGCAAATGGACAAATCTGTAAGGTAGGACATTCTACAGGACAAGTAGCTTGGTCTCTTCAATCAGTCAACGTCATAATAAAGTGGGGAGGGGAAAAATGACCAAGAGCAATGTACAGACCTTAAGTGATCCAGTTTTGAACAAGCCAGCTATAAAAGACATTTTTGGGACAAGTGGAGAAATTTGAATATGAAACAGGAATTAGATAATATGAAGAATTATCAATTTGATAAGGAAAATGTCCTTAATTTTTAGAGGTTTATCCTGAAGTATTTAGGGATAAAACAGCATGATATATGTAATATACTTTAGAATATCTTAAAAAAAATTAAAGTGAAGCAAAAATGGCAAAATGTTAACAACTATTGAATCTAGATATACTCAGTATTTCTAGTTTTTTGTCTGCTGGAAAATTTTTATAGCAAATAGTCCAAAAAACCCCCCTATTTCTCTTTGATATGAGATGACAAGGTAACAAAAGTTGGACATTAAAAATATATAGTTAAAAATTTTAATACACAATTTATAGTTAAAGTTTTTCTAGATATTAAATATCTTAAGGGCACAATCTGATGAACATATGCTAATGCCCTTATAACAGGTTATCAAATGACAAAAACAAGCTTGTATAACCAAATCCTTTCCCTCTCTTTACTCTTTGCTTTGTGCATATATTTTAATTTTAGGACTGATACAGAAAACGGAGGCAATATTACTTTTCAACTCCACTTCTCTCTTGAAAATGAAAAAACGTGCAGACAACTGTCAAGAGCCTCTACATCTTAACTTACATTCCTCCAAAATTATCTTTGCCAAGAGATATTAATAGAAGGATGGGATTTGAGCCTGAGTAGTGAGCAGATCCAACTCAACTAAAATGACTGCTGCACCAAACCATGTAAGGCAGAAAGTACAGTCAATGTCTCCAGCACAAATTTGGGTACCATCTACATGTTAAGGAAAACACTGGGAAATAAAGTATGTATGCACTTATGGTCCAATATACTAATAACATGTAGATTTAAAGAACCATTTTGAGGGTTTAAAAAGGTTGAAATGGATGATTACAGCTGAACACCGAAGTTAATAGAAAGTGATAAGCTGAAAGTACAACTCCTTAGGCTGTTCACGAGAGAAGCATAAGGCTGACTGAGTTAGCCTTAGTGATGTAGATTAAAAAAAAATTTAACTATGATCTTGACAATTGGTGCAAGAAAGGTTAGCCTCTTTGACAATTTACTTACAGCAGAATTTTGTACACCATATAGTCAATAATATTTGCCGGCCTGGATGTCAAAGAAAAAGATAAGGTTCAAAAGATATCAATGCAGTATTTTTCCAAGCTGTCCAATCCAACAATTAACCAAGCTAACTCTTAGATGAAAAAGACAACTGAAAAGCTCTGCTAGAACAACTTATTTATATGGAACTTCATCACAGGCATGAGGGAACCCTAGAGGACTAGAAGACAAAGTTAATATGAAGAATCTATATGACTAAAATTGCACTAAGACATAAAAACTCAAAATTCACATACAGTAGTTAAACTGCCTTTTTAATGTCCAGGTTTGCTCACACAAATGTAAAAAGCAATTAACTGTGATCTGTTACGGTATAGTAGAACTGACTAATTACAAGAAGACACATATATAAATGTCAGATCATTATTCGTTAAGGAAACCAGGCCCTAGGACACTTCCACATCTGTAAACCATTCCAAGTGCCAACATATTTCTGACCGAGGAAGGACATGCTGAAGAAAAGTCAACTCAGTTTTCTATCTTAGCGCCCCCTCACACAGGTTTGCAGAGCTGTGCCCTATCACTGAAAAGCTAGGCACTTGTTCTATGGCTTAAAAAGATCTTATCTCCTGACTTCCTCCCACCTTCCTTTGATCTTGGGCTGGTGCCCCCAGTCACTCCATTAGAGAAGGCAGCTGGCTCACATCACTACAGACTTTCCCACAGCTAACCTCTGATCTGAAGGTGTTTGTAGATACAATGATGGAACAACATTTATTTTTCCCTCTCAGCAAAACAAATAAAACAACATAGGGGAACAGTTTGACTCAGTAAGAATTTTAAGCAGGATTTTAGTTCTCAGATTCACTGCATTAAGGGACAGAAAGAAAAGGCATTAGGTGAGAAAGTAGGGAAGAAAAAAGGGGCATAGATAGTGGGCAGAAGCTAGTAAGGCAGGTTCCAAATATCAGGGGTAATTCCAAGTGAACTGATCACACTAAATTGAAAAGGACTTTTTAGTGTGCCTTTGCAGTAAAAGTGAGAAAAGAAAACAAGCAACTCCCCATCTGTGCTGCCCCAGGGCACCACGTACTGAGTTTCACAAATCTAATGAAGCAGTCAGGTTAAAACCCAACCGCAGAGTGGATGTGACATGTGGAGAACAGCTAGGGTTAGAATAGAGAAGCAGGGTGGTTCCTAATGCAGGTGATTATCCATGTGATAATCATTATATTTACAGGCTTTCCATTTTAGATCTGACATCAAAAAATCACAAAGGAGGACGGATTAAGGAAATAAACAACCGATACAGAGGCTTTCCTGCTCCCCTGAGAGTGTAGCACTTTCATTCATGCATGACAAGCAACAAAAGCAAAACCAAACAGGCCAGGAAAGAGTATTTCTGAGAAGGCTGGATTTCACATTAACACTTCTTTCCATTTTGATAACTTTCACTATTATTCAGTTTCTCAGACAGGTCACATTTTCAGAATCAGTTTCCATTGTTGTCTATGCTATAATACAGTATCATTTTTGGTTTACAATGAATGATATTCACATAATATGTCTTTTACAACAACAAAGTCATTTTTCCCATCCTGGAATTGAGTGTTGTGAATAAAATGACATATAATTAAAGTCTTAGACTCTCATCTACACCACACTATTTAGGATTTGCAGCAGGCTTGCTGCTTCACCGACCAGACTAAAAGGGTGCTAGTGAAACAACAACCAAGTATGATTTATTGAGGAGAGGTTTAAAAAAAAAAAAGCTGAAATTCATGGTTAATGAAAACTATGGAATACTTACATTAAGAGCTATTTAAAGGGATCAGCAAGCTGCTATTAAAAAGTACAATCCTTGGATTATACAGGAAAGAAAGGAGAAACTCAACTGCGTGTTTGTGTGTATGGAAGACAACTATTTCCTTCATAGTCAGTTGAGGAGAAAACAATTTCTCTGCATTTTGTCTGATAACACCCCAGTTTTAATTTATAAAGTAGAATGATCTGTAATCAGTATTAAACCAAAACCATAACTTGTCCATATTCTTATTTCAATGCTAATTATTCGTTACTAGATATATAAAAATACAATGATTTCTGTATATTGACCTTATATCCTGAGACTTTGCCAAATTCACTTATTAGTTGTAAGAGCTATTATTTTGCTTCTGCAAGGAAAGTTTTCTATGTTCCTACTAACCATACCACAAAGTTATTTTGAGAAGTTAGCAAATGCCTGTAAAAAGAAAATTCATCTCTCTTTTCTCCAGGGTGATCTGAAGGGTACGACTACTAACTACGATCACTACCACAAGCTCATAACCCTTGCCCTCTCACTTCCTGCTCTGCGCTTCAAGCCACTGGACCTAGTTAGAACTGTTATCTGGTTGCTTATGTTACCACTCTACTTTGTGTGTGTGTGTGTGTGTGTGTGAGAGAGAGAGGAAGATTAGCCCTGAGCTAACATCCATTGCCAATCCTCCTCTTTTTTTGCTGAGACAGACTGGCCCTGGGCTAACATCCGTGCCCATCTTCCTCTACTTTATATGGGATGCCGCCACAGCACGGCTTGATAAGCGGTGCATAGGTCCACGTCCAGGATCCAAACCCGCAAATCCCAGGCCACCCAAGTGGAGCCCGCGAACTTAACCACTACGCCACCGGCTAGCCCCATCCCTCTACTTTTTAATCTTATACATGAGGGGTCCTGGGTGTAGGCTGAAACTTTATGGACTGAAACAAAAAGGGAGAAGGACCAACTTAGGACCAAAGAAAGGTAATTTCTGACTATCCATAAAAAGCAGCCCATCCATCCAAAACAAACTACTTTGTTGCTCCAATGCAAGGAGGAAGCAGAAAATTCAGTGGGAGTCCCCATGGTCCTCATTCAAGTCATAGGAGTCCAGAGCTTTGGGAAAAGTGAGGGGAGAAAGGAGTCACCAAACCAGTTCTGCTGTTTTACTTTGTTTGTTTATCTCTCCATCCAAAAAGTATTTACCTCCTAAGTATAGTTTTAGGCTAACAGATACTATTATCCTAGAAGTATCTCACTGCTACAGCTGTTCTAGACCTTATAATGGTATTAGAATTTGACTCAATAATATTGGAAACAATACTGTAAAAATGCTAAATGGTGTGGTGTAGATGAGAGCCTAACACAGAATGTTATTGTCTTTCTCTCTCTCTATAAATCTACGTACAAAAATCTCTCTCTATAAAATTCATATATTTATATATATACACTTAGATGTATAATGCTGTCTTTGAATGGCTTTAAACGCAAGACAGTACTGGTCAGCAGGCAGTTACAGCCAAATGGAAAGTACAGGGCTTAGACTCTCAGAAAACCTATAATAAGGTTGCAGTTTTACAGCTCATTTGCTACATAATTTTGAGCAAGTCACTCAGTATCAGTTTATATCAATAAAGTTGAGGCCTACAACACCTATCTCACTGGATTCTTCTGAGGAATAAATGAACTATTTAATGTGAAACTGTAAAATCATTTTGCCTATTGAATTTAAGTTCTTGGTAAGATCTCAAACGAGTTCTGGAGCATTCAGAGTGCATTCAATGATTTGTTCTATCTGTGGGTCATATGTATAGCAGGCAGCCTCCAAATTGGCTCCCAATGATCCCTGACTGCTGTTATTCAAACCCTTGTATAATTCCTTCCCCTTGAATGTGGGCTGGACCTAGTGACTTGCTTCTACCAAATATATGACAAAGGTGATGAGATGTCTTGTTCATCTATCCTTTTGCTCACGTGCTCGCTCTGAGCTCTCGCTCTAGGGGAAGTAAGCTGCCACGCTTTGAGTAGCCCTACGGAGAGGCCCATGGCTAACAACCAGTGAGGATCTGAGGCTTGCCAACAGCCACGTGAGTGAGTTTGGAAGTGGATCCTCCCCTAGCAGCGATATGACTATAGCCCTGGCTGACATCTTGATTATAGCCTTATGAGAGACTCTGAGTCAGAGTCATCAAGGTAAGCTGTGACTGGATTCCCTACCCATATTTTATATACGAGGAACCTAAGCCTTAGAGAGGTTAAATAGCCAAATTCAGATATTTTCTCATTCAGATTATGCTACTCCTTAAAAAAATCCTCACAAAAATAAAATCAAAGCAAGCATTGTCATCAGATTAATCACAGGGTGAGCAAATTATGGAAGGATAATTTAGATAAATACTATGTAAATGGTTTTGTATAACTGATTATGGTTAACCATTTCTTCAACATAGATAAACTGGGATATATTATCTTTTGCACAAAATTCATTTTTTGGCATCAAGTTTAGTTTCAATTTATAACGTCTTTTGTTATTCTGAAGCAATGGTTACCTTACTGAGATCAGAGTAAGATATTTAAGTAGTGCTAGAATCCTTGAATGAAAAAAATATTATTGAGTCAAAGTCTAATACCATTTTAAGGTCTGCAACAGCTGTAGCAGTGCTATACCTCTAAGTCACGCTGATATTTAATAATAAAGAACTATCTGCTGTTTATTTCCTTTCATACAATATATTATAAAGACTTACGTCACTTAAGCCTCTAAATATTTCCTCATGCTGCCTTTCATACTATGAATACCCTTTCTTTATGCTATCTACAAAATCATTTATATACTTTCTTATGAGACTACATTAATGTTATACTATTTTTAATATTATACTATTTCTGATGAGGAAAAGTTTTATTTTGTAAACAAAGTAAATGAAGGCTAGAGAAAATCATTAAGTAAAACACAAGCTTGGGAACCCCCTTTTAAAATAAATTTCACTCACGAAAATATCTGTACTGATTTTTCCAAGGAGTAAAACACAATTTTTTGGAGATTTTCAACCTGTGCTCTGACATTTATTACCATATGCTTCCTGTCTGCAGAATGCTGAATAGAAATATTATTTAACATTTATTGAGTGCCAAAAACTTTGTGGGGCAATGTATAAGCTATAAAGACTCTCATGGCCCCTATCCAATAGGTTTATAATAAAAATTAGATAGAGAGTATATAAATTATACCTCAATAAACATGACTGAAAAAAACATTAGGCAGCTAAAACACAAGCCAAAAAATTTAGGCTTAGTTTAGAACATACTTAACTCTTTCACAAAGTGATTTATTAGCTGACATGTCTATTCTAGTAAGGAGAGTTTTTCATTCCCACCTTTAAGTATATTTAAAGGTAGTAACTAAAGGAAAACAAAGTTAGGAAAAGTGCTTCATCAAAATTTGATTGATTAGCTATTTGGGCTAACTTCTAGAACAATCTAAGTTTTTCAGTTACTGAAAAAAGAGAAGAGAGATGATAGCATAAGGGAAATAGGCCTGTTACTGGGCATTTTATTTCCATTTCTAATGAGATAATGTGCTTGGCACAAAGGAGGCACTCAATAAATGTCAATTATTTTCCTTATCTCATTTGATCCTCATAGAAATCCCATAAAATAAGTATTTTTCTCATTTCACAGATGAAAATCTGAAAGTTCACAGAAATTAAAGTTTGTCTAAGACCATATAGCAGGTAATTGCTATAGGTAGCATTTGGATCTCAGGCTTTCTGAACGTTCTTTGCTGGTCTGCTACTGATGAACTCTTTCAGATTTTGTGTGCCTGAGAAAGTCTTTATTTCATTTGCATTCTCAAAAGATATTTTTGCTGGGTATAGAATTCTAGGCTGACAATTTTTTTCTTTCAGTGATCTACGGTCTAGCGTGCATTGTTTCAGATGATAAGATTGCTGTCATTCTTATCTTTGTTCCTCTATATATAAAGTGTTAAAAAAAAAAACTTGGCTGCTTTTAAGATTTTTTTCTTTATCAGTGATTTTATGCAATTTGATTACGATGCTCCTTAGTGTAGTTTTTCTCCTTGTTTCTTCTGCCTGTGGTTCATTGAGCTTCTTGGATTTGTAGGTTTGTGGTTTTCATCAAATTTGGAACATTTTCAGCCTTTATTACTTTAAATATTTTTCTGTTCTCCCTCTCCCTCCCCAGGACTCCAAATATGTATATTAGGTCACTTGAAATTTTCCCACAGTTCACTGATGCACTGTTTATTGTTTTTCCAAGCCTTTTTTTTTCTCTCAGTGTTTAATTTTGAATAGTTTCTACTGCTGTCTTTAAGATCACTAATTACTGCTTTTTCCTTCTGCAGTGTCTAACCTCATCCAGTGCATTTATCTTTAGAAATTATATCTTTTTAAAATTTTCCATACTTCTCCTTAACAGGCTTATGCTTTTCTATACCTTCTTGAAATATAAAATATATTTAGAAATGCTAATCCTTCTCAACTAATTCCAACATCTGTGCCATTTCTGAATCCATTTCTATTGATTGATGTTTTTACTCATTATGGGTTGTATTTTCCTGCTTTTCTGCATGTCTGAAATTTTTGACATTATGAATTAAATATTTTTGGTTATTGGATTTTTTTGTATTTCCTGTTACATTTTTGAAGTTTATTCTAAAATTCAATTAGGTTACTTGGAAATAGTTTGATCCTTTCCAGGCTTTTTTTTTGGCGAGGAAGATTGGCCCTGATCTAATATCTGCTGCCAATCTTCCTCTTTTTGCTTGAGGAAGACTGGCCCTGAGCTAACATATGTGCCAATCTTCCTCCACTTTGCATGTGGGACGCCGCCACAACATGGCTTGACGAGTGGTGTGTAGGTCTTCGCCCAGGATCTGAACCCACGAACCCTGGGCCACCAAAATGGAGTGCATGAACTTAACCACTACACCACCGGGCTGGCCCCTACGCTTATTTTTAAGCTTTGTTAAGTGAAATGAGAGTAGTTTAATCTAGAACTACTTTGGTACCCTAGTGATGTAATACATTTTTTGAGTAGTAAATAAAATGTCCCATTTATTAGAGGTTTCTCCACTCTGGCTATTGAGGACATAAACTATTATCAGCCTGTGTGAGTTTGGGGAATGTTCTGCCTGCTCCTTTCCAGTAGTTTTATCCTTGGCCTTGAGTAGTCTTCTCACATACATGTGCTGATCAGTTTTCAGCTGAAGACTCCAGGGAATCCTCTGCAGATATCTAGTGTGTATGCCTGTCTCTGTGCAGCTCTCTCTTCTCTGGTACTCCCTCTTGCAAATTTTAGCCACCTGGGCCTCCTCCAACGCTTAACTCTGTTTCACTTCAGTTGGACCACTGGGTTTGGGATCCCGATTCCTGCACTGTAGACTGGAAACTCTGTTTAAGCAGAATGCTATGGCAACTGTAGGGATTTCCTCATTTGTTTCCCTTCTCTCAGGGATTACCAACCTGTGCTGCCTGTTGTCTAATATCTGGAAACTGTTGTTTTATATATTTTGCCTGGTTTTATACTGTTTAAGGAGGGGAAGATAAATCTGGTCCCTCTTACTCCATTACTTGCAGCAGAAGTTGAGTGTGGATCCATCCTAAAGATCCTAAAGTATCCTGGAACATTCAAGAAATCTGTAACTCTATTTATTGGCTTAAAACCTTATCTATCAGGCCAAAGACAACACAGATTGACCACTTATCTTAAGCATCTCGTACATTGGTTTTTACATCTTATTGTACAAAGGATATGGTTCCTTTATTTATAGCTCCTGTACTAAATCATAAACATTCTACTTTACCACCAATCTACATTTAAAACCCACTGAAGAATAACTCTACTCAGTTCTAAACCCTCTTTTACTTTACATTTCCTATATTATTGTCATTTTTTTGCTTTTTGTCTTACCAAATAGAAAGCTCCAGATAACTAACAAAATCGTTCCATTGTTTTTCTCCGGTCTTCTCTTTCAACCAACAGAGGGCTGTACTACAATGTATGATCAATACATTATATCTAGGATCAGCAGCCTGCAGGACAAATTCAGCCCACTGCCTGTTTTTATTAATAAAGTTTTACTGGAACATAGCAACGCTCATTCATTTACATATTGTCTATGTTGTTTTCATGCAACCAAAGCAGAGTTGAATAATTCAACAGAGATCATACTACCTGGACTTTTACAGAGAAAGTTGAATGACACCTGCATTATGCTATTAGTAGGATATTTTTAAGTTTCAAAAGAGACTTTTTTCTTCTTTATTGAGTTACCAATGAAGGGCTGAAGGTCCTATGGAGAGCAGGCTGCAGCCCTCAGCTTTAAGATAAGTAAAATGTATATTTTTTGACAGGTCTTATTTCCTTCATTCACTGGCAAAAAAGTCTAAAAAACCAAATCACTTATA